>NC_084584.2:2437500-2737500 GCF_033978685.3 Nerophis lumbriciformis | reverse complement strand
GTATATATATATATATATATTAAGGCTGAAACGACGCGTCGACGTAGTCGACGTAGTCGACGTCATCGGTTACGTAAATACGTCGACACCGTTTTTGTGCGTCGGCGCGTCGCATATTTACGTCACTCTATTTTACTGTCATGGCGGAGCGCAAAGCAGACGATGCGAGCGAGGGGAAAAAAGCACGCCAAAAGTCGTCAAAAGTGTGGGAGTATTTCAATAAACGGCCTAATAATGTTGTTGTATGCACACTGTGTCGAGCGGAAATGGCCTATCATAGCAGCACAACGGCTATGAACGAACATTTGAAAAGAAAACCCCCGACAGCGTTCTTGCCATCACCATCAACAAGTCAATAGTCCGCGTGCGTATACGTTGTCATTATTACACAAAAACATGAATGTGTCATTTGTATCTGCGTTGTAAATTCATAAACTAAAGCACCGTTTCGCTCTGAGAGGCGCGTTTGGCGTGCCTGTTCAGTGTTTACAAAGACGCGCTCCTCTTTAACGCTGTGGAGAGGCGGCGGCGGCGAGCGAGCGGCGAGGCGGGGCGCGCCGGGAGCGACGCCGCAATCGTGCCCAGGTGCGCGATCCGCGCATTTGGAAGAGAAAAGACTTTGTGTAAAATTAAAAGATTGTAAACCTGGCAAAGCCGTCTGGCGTTCAGTCTGTCGGTCCTGAAAGAACCCCACGGCACAAGACGTGTCACAAACGCTAACGTTAATTAGTTGTGCAAATACCTTTTACAACATTAACAGTTACATATACTATGTACAAACCAACAATTAACTTTCACTTTAATCATACTATCATTGTTGTGTTATTAAGCAAAATAAGCAATACTTTTACTTTTGTTGAAATGTTTACACTGTACACTTTTTTGTATTGGATGTTTAGCTTTATTTTTGCACATTTTAGCAAATGAGCAATACTTTTACTTTTGTTGAAATGTTTACACTTGTTACAGAATATTTCCGTTTTGCACTTTTTTGTATTGGATGTTTATCTTTATTTTTTGCACATTTTAAAGCAAAATAAGCAATACTTTTACTTTTGAAATGCTTATACTATTCCAGAATATTAAGATTTGCACTGGATGTTTACTTTTATATTTGCACATTAAAAAGCAAATAAGCTACTTTTAATTTTGTTAAATGTTAAAAGTTTTAAATGTTTACATTGTTACAGAATATTTTGTCATGTTGTTGTCAATGTTGACTGAGTGGCCATACTTTTTTTTTTGTAAATAAAAGCCATGCCTTTTGAAAAAACTGGCCTACATTTATTTTTTCCTCTTCATTTTAAATTTAAAAAAAAATCGGTAAAAGGAAAAATAATCTATAGATTAATCGAAAAAATAATCTATAGATTAACCGATTAATCGAAAAAAATGATCTATAGATTAATCGATAGAAAAATAATCATTAGCTGCAGCCCTAATATATATACGGTTCTTGTTCTTGTCAAAAGTCTAGGAGCCGCATTTGGACCAACTGTAAACTTTTAATGCTACATATGTAAGGACAAGATGTCCTATGCATAAAACATCTTCTTGTGGATGGTGAGACAAGTTTTCTTGTAGAGGCGTTCCAGTTGGCGACCTCTAGCTTTCAGTTGGTGCAGTTCAGGAGTAAACCAAGGTGCAGATTGGGTACATGAAACAGTCCGTGATTTTAAAGGGGCAAGGGAATCCAGTAGATTGTGAAAGTCATCATTGTAGTGACTCAGTAAATCATCAGGTGCAGAATTGAAGTTAATACCGGGAAGGTCAGCAATACCAATAGCCAGTGCGGTTGGATCAGTTTTCTTGATATTACGTAAGAAGATTGTACGGGGTAGTTTTGGTTATGAACAGTGTCACCTTAACATGAAATTAGATTAGCATGTGGTCAGAGATGGGAGGAAGGAGTTACACAAGAGTAGATCCAGGATATGGACTTTTGAATGTGTGGGATAAATCAATAAACTGCTACACATCAAAACTGTCCAGGCATGATATGAAGTCTTTTGTAAGGTAGTCAATATGAACATTAAAGTCACCAAGGATAATAACATTAGGGTAGAGGGATGGAATGAAAGTGAGGAAGGCAGAAAGTTCATTGATGAATTCTGAATTTGGCTTAGGTGGATGGTAAACAGTGGCTACAGCATACTTGCCAACCTTGAGACCTCTGATTTCGGGAGGTGGGGGGTGGGGCGGGGGCGGGGGCGTGATTGGGGGCGGGGCTAAGAGGGGAGGAGTATATTTACAGCTAGAATTCACCAAATCAAGTATTTCATATATATATATATATATATATATATATATATATATATATATATATATATATATATATATATATATATATATATATATAAGAAATACTTGACTTTCAGTGAATTCTAGCTATATATATATTTATTTTATTATATATTATATATATATATATATATATATATATATATATATATATATATATATATATATATATATATATATATAAAATAAATACTTGAATTTCAGTGTTCATTTATTTACCGTATTTTCCGCACTATTAGCCGCACCTAAAAACCACAAATTTACTCAAAAGCTGACAGTGCGGCTTATAACCCGGTGCGCTTTATATATGGATTAATATTAAGATTCATTTTCATAAAGTTTAGGTCTCGCAACTACGGTAAACAGCCGCCATCTTTTTTCCCCGTAGAAGCGGAAGCGCTTCTTCTTCTACGGCAAGCAACCGCCAAGGTAAGCACCCGCCCCCATAGAGCAGGAAGCGCTTCTTCTTCTACTGTAAGCAACCACCCGCCCCCGTAGAAGAAGAAGAAGCGCGCGGATATTACGTTTCATTTCCTTTGTGTGTTTACATCTGTAAAGACCACAAAATGGCTCCTACTAAGCGACAGGTTTCCGGTTCATGAAAAGACGCAATCTCTCCATCCGCACACGGACTACTATTTCACAGCAACTGCCTAAAGACTTTCAAGAAAAGCTGGCTACTTTCCGTGCATATTGTAAAAACAAGATAGCTGAAAAAAAGATCCGGCCAGAGAACATTATCAACATGGACGAGGTTCCACTGACTTTTGATATTCCTGTGAACCGCACTGTGGATACAACGGGAGCACGTACGGTGAATATTCGCACCACAGGGAATGAGAAGTCATCCTTCACTGTGGTTCTAGCTTGCCATGCTAATGGCCAGAAACTTCCACCCATGGTGATATTCAAAAGGAAGACCTTGCCAAAAGAGACCTTTCCAGCCGGCGTCATCATAAAAGCTAACTCGAAGGGATGGATGGATGAAGAAAAGATGAGCGAGTGGTTAAGGTAAGTTTACGCGAAGAGGCCGGGTGGCTTTTTTCACGCAGCTCCGTCCATGTTGATATACGACTCCATGCGCGCCCACATCACGCTGGTTTTTAATATATTATTAAAGTTTGACTGACCTATCTGACTGTTTTTTTGACATTCCCTTTAGCGCAGTTAGATGCGGCTTATAACACGGGGCGGCTTATAGGTGGACAAAGTTTTGAAATATGCCGTTCATTGAAGGCGCGGCTTATAACCCAGGGCGGCTTATGGTGCGGAAAATACGGTACACATATATACACACACATAACACTCATCTACTCATTGTTGAGTTAAGGGTTGAATTGTCCATCCTTGTTCTATTCTCTGTCACTATTTTTCCAACCATGCTGAACACCCTTTCGCAGGTACCCAGAAAGGTTTCGAGTACCACCAAAAAAACTGAATCTCTGAAGACAGTATAAAAATCTGTGTTAAAGGTGTACAAATACTGTTTGTATAATAAGCATGTTATTTTTTTTTTTACAAATGAGGGTTAAGAGTTCAGTACTAAAAAAAAAAGAAAATAATGTGGCTTAAGTACAGTTTTTTAATTGAGCTGCTACATTTTTTGGTTGGGTTGTTTATTTATTTTGAGTAACTTCTATACATTTCTAAAAGGGGAGGAATGTAATAGTGATCTATGTTTGTCTGTTGCCATCTCCTGGTGAATGTTGGCTATAGCGTACTGGGGTTACTTTTTGGTTGGCCAACGATTTACGTGGTGTTGCGCACCTGACGTCACTCAGGTCCGCATGGAGCTGGAGGGGGCGTGGCTTCCGGCTCCGCCTGAATTTCGAGAGATTTTCGGGAGAAAATTTGTCCCGGGAGGTTTTCGGTAGAGGCGCTGAATTTCGGGAGTCTCCCGGAAAATCCGGGAGGGTTGGCAAGTATGGGCTACGGTGATAGGAGATGGACCATTCAGGATTCAAATGACCCATACACCGGCACAGAGACAGGCGAGACCACCACCGCGACCGGTCATACGGGGTTGACAGTTGTATACAACTCAGTGGCCTAGTGGTTAGAGTGTTCGCCCTGAGATCGGTAGGTTGTGAGTTCAAACCCCGGCCGAGTCATACCAAAGACCATAAAAATGGGACCCATTACCTCCCTGCTTGGCACTCTGCATCAAGGGTTGGAATTGGGGGTTAAATCTTAAGGGCGTTACTATAAAGCATTGTCAATTTGTGCTGCAATGGTATTTTTGTATTTGTGCAGAGCTAATAATCCAAAAGATTGCTAGCCTCTATATCAGTGTTGTGTCCAGACTCGGCCTGCTGGCTACCAAGGCCGAACATTGGGTTCCGGGACCAGACAAAGCAGAGACTGGGCGAACCAGACAAAGCAGAGACTGGGCGAAAACACCAGTACTTGGCCTGCTGGCTGCCAAGGCCGAACATTGGGTTCCGGGACCAGACAAAGCAGAGACTGGGCGAACCAGACAAAGCAGAGACTGGGCGAAAACACCAGTACTTGGCCTGCTGGCTGCCAAGGCCGAACATTGGGTTCCGGAACCAGACACAGCAGAGACTGGGCGAACCAGACAAAGCAGAGACTGGGCGAAAACACCAGTACTTGGCCTGCTGGCTGCCAAGGCCGAACATTGGGTTCCGGGACCAGACAAAGCAGAGACTGGGCGAACCAGACAAAGCAGAGACAGGGCGAAAACACCAGTACTTGGCCTGCTGGTTGCCAAGGCCGAACATTGGGTTCCGGAAACAGACAAAGCAGAGACTGGGCGAACCAGACAAAGCAGAGACTGGGCGAAAACACCAGTATTTGGCCTGCTGGCTGCCAAGGCCGAACATTGGGTTCCGGGACCAGACAAAGCAGAGACTGGGCGAACCAGACAAAGCAGAGACTGGGCGAAAACACCAGTACTTGGCCTGCTGGCTGCCAAGGCCGAACATTGGGTTCCGGGACCAGACACAGCAGAGACTGGGCGAAAACACCAGTACTTGGCCTGCTGGCTGCCAAGGCCGAACATTGGGTTCCGGGACCAGACAAAGCAGAGACTGGGCGAACCAGACAAAGCAGAGACTGGGCGAAAACACCAGTACTTGGCCTGCTGGCTGCCAAGGCCGAACATTGGGTTCCGGGACCAGACAAAGCAGAGACTTGGCGATAGCACCAAGTGTCAACATATTTGTATTTTTGTATAATCATATATTGTGTCTAACTGGAATTGGAGCTTACCCCCCTTCCCTCAGCGACAGTGATGTAATAGGGCCATTTCCTAATAAATAGAGGAGGCGCGCGGGCTTGATTTTTAGAACGTAGTTTGGATCTGTAACTAGAGTACAGCCCAAAACACGTGTCTCCTCGAGCTAAATTGAACTCTGTTTCTGCATGTTTCCTTGCTTCTTGTCTGATTGCTAGATGTCATCCGTGTCTGAACCTGACAATAACTAAGCAGCATTATTAACTGGAAAACAGGTTGGAAAACTAACCGATAACTGAAGACAGGTGTGTCTTCAGTGATTAGGTCACAGCAGGCTGACACAAACACAAGGAAGCAGAAACCGACATACTGTAGCAGCGCAAGGATAGAATCAAAAAACGAAATAGAGAGAAATATTAACTATTTGTATGGCCCGTTACTAAAGATGTAACGGGCCATGATTGTACTCAGGTCCTGGGCGCTGCTGCCAATGGTGCAGAGCATGGCCACACTATTGGCGGACGAGGAGGAAGCGCCTCTGCAGCAGGCGAGGAGGGTTTGTTGGTCTGTCTGTTAGCAACATACCTCAAAATTTATGGATGGATCTGAATGAAAACTTCAGGAAATGTCCGAAAAAACAATCCTTTCTTTCTCCTTTACTTTCTCCTTTGAGGGCGGCGTGGCACGGTTGGGAGAGTGGCCGTGCCAGCAGCCTGAGAGTTCCTGGTTCAATCCCCACGTTCTACCAACCTCGTCACGTCCGTTGTGTCCTTGGGCTAGACACTTCACCCTTGCTCCTGGTGGGTGGTGGTTAGGGCCTTGCATGGCATCTCCCGCCATCAGTGTGTGAATGTGTGTGTGAATGGGTGAATGTGGAAATAGTGTCAAAGCGCTTTGAGTACCTTGAAGGTAGAAAAGCGCTATACAAGTATAACCCATTTACCATTTAAGACCTCCAACACAAGGACCTCGCACACTCGCGTTGCGTAAGGACTTTTGGGATATGTCGTTTACTTCCAATTCAAAAGTGCCAGCAAAAAAACTGCCCCCCCTCTAGGGGAGACCGGCTGCAATGGACGTCGAGTGAGTCTGACATAATATTGTGAAAGTCCAGTCCATAGTGGATCTAACATAATGGTGTGAGAGTCCAGTCCATAGTGGATCTAACATAATAGTGAGAGTCCAGTCCATAGTGGATCGAACATAATAGTGTGAGAGTCCAGTCCATAGTGGATCTAACATAATAGTGAGAGTCAAGTCCATAGTGGATCAAACATAATATTGTGAAAGTCCAGTCCATAGTGGATTTAACATAATAGTGAGAGTTCAGTCCATAGTGGATTTAACATAATAGTGAGAGTCCAGTCCATAGTGGATCGAACATAATAGTTAGAGTACAGTCCATAGTGGATCTAACATAATAGTGAGAGTCTAGTCCATAGTGGATCTAACATAATAGTGAGAGTCCAGTCCATAGTGGATCTAACATAATAGTGAGAGTCCAGTCCATAGTGGATCTAACATAATAGTGAGAGTCCAGTACATATGGATCTAACATAATAGTGTGAGAGTTCAGTCCATAGTGGATCTAACATAATAGTGAGAGTCCAGTCCATAGTGGGGCCAGCAGAAGACTATCTCGAGCGGAGACGGGTCAGCAGTGCAGAGATGTCCCCAACCGATGCACAGGCGACCGGTCTACCTCAGGTCCTGGACAGCCAGCACTTCATACATGGCCACCGGGGAGAGGGGGGCAGAGGAGAAAAGAAAAGAAACGGCAGATCAACTGGTCTAAAAAGGGGGTCTATTTAAAGGCTAGAGTATACAAATGAGTTTTAAGATGGGACTTAAATGCTTCTACTGAGGTAGCATCTCTAACTGTTACCGGGAGGGCATTCCATAGTACTGGAGCCCCAATAGAAAATGCTCTATAGCCCGCAGACTTTTTTTGGACTCTGGGAATCACTAATAAGCCAATGATGAGGCGAAGACTTGTCCCAGGGTGTACCCCGCCTTCCGTCCGAATGCAGCTGGGATAGGCTCCAGTCACCCCCGCCACTCCGAGAGGGACAAGCAGTAGAAAATGGATGTGTGTACCGAAATACCGCTGTACTTGTAATACCTTTACACCCCTGTTATTGAAACATTGTGGCAGTTGTCAAAGTGACGGTTTGAGGAAACGTTCTGTGGCTGGTCAAAACATGTCTCTATTGGTAGACCGCCAACATTTAAACTGTCAAACACAAACTGCTTAAGGCAAATCAAATTGTGCATAGAGATTGATGCTCATTACAGACAAAACTTGCTCACACAGATTTGTGGTTGGCCTTTCACTTGAGTGGATAAATACAAACCCAAGCAAACCCAAAGCAGTGAGGCTGTCACGTTGTGTAAATCCATCAATCAATCAATGTTTATTCATATAGCCCTAAATCACAAGTGTCTCAAAGGGCTGCACAAGCCACAACGACATCCTCGGTACAGAGCCCACATAAGGGCAAGGAAAAACTCACCCCAGTGGGACGTCGATGTGAATGACTATGAGAAATCTTGGAGAGGACCGCATATGTGGGTAACCCCCCCCCATCTAGGGGAGACCGAAAGCAATGGATGTCGAGTGGGTCTGACATAATATTGTGAAAGTCCAGTCTATAGTGGATCTAACATATTAGTGAGAGTCCAGTCCATAGTGGATCTAACATAATAGTGTGAGAGTCCATTCCATAGTGGATCTAACATAATAGTGAGAGTCCAGTCCATAGTGGGGCCAGCAGGAAACCATCCCGAGCGGAGACGGGTCAGCAGCGCAGAGATGTCCCCAACCAATGCACAGGCGAGCAGTCCACCCCGGGTCCCGACTCTGGACAGCCAGCACTTCATCCATGGCCACCGGACCTGTGTCCCCCCACTCCACAACAGAGAGGGGGGCAGAGGAGAAAAGAAAAGAAACGGCAGATCATCTGGTCTAAAAAGGGGGTCTATATAAAGGCTAGAGTATACAAATGAGTTTTAAGATGGGACTTAAATGATTGTACTGAGGTAGCATCTCTAACTGTTACCGGGAGGGCATTCCATAGTACTGGAGCCCCAATAGAAAACGCTCTATAGCCCGCAGCCTTTTTTTGGGCTCTGGGAATCACTAATAAGCCGAAGTTCTTTGAAGGCAGATTTCTTGCCGGGACATATGGTACAATACAATCGACAAGATAGGACGGAGCTAGACCGTGTAGTATTTTATAGGTAAGTAGTAAAACCTTAAAGTCACATCTTAAGTGCACAGGAAGCCAGTGCAGGTGAGCCAGTATAGGTATATATATATATGTATATATGTATATAAAGGTGTATATACAGTATAGGCGTAATATGATCAAACTTTCTTGTTCTTGTCAAAAGTCTAGCAGCCGCATTTTGTACCAATTGTAATCTTTTAATGCTAGACATAGGGAGACGTCCCAAATTACATCACAGCCAACAAATAGTACAACTCAATCAAATATTGTAAATGGGTTGTACCTGTATGGCGCTTTTCTACCTTTTTTTAAAGAACTCAAAGCGCTTTGACACTATTTCCACATTCACCCATTCACACATTGATGGCGGGAGCTGCCATGCAAGGCGCTAACCACCACCCATCAGGAGCAAGGGTGAAGTGCCTTGCTCAAGGACACAACAGACGTGACTAGGATGGTAGAAGGTGGGGATTGAACCAGTAACCCTCAGATTGCTGGCACGGCCACTCTCCCAACTTCGCCACGCCGCCCCCGTAATAATATTAACATACTACTCAACGATACATATTGATGATATTTTGTTACTTGCCAACCTTGAGACCTCCAATTTCGGGAGGTGGGGGATGGGGGGGCGTGGTTGGGGGCGTGGCTATATATATATATACATTTATATATATATATATATATATATATATATCAAGAGGGACAGAGACAGCGCACAGTGCATGTGGATCACATGTTACCATGGCGAGAAAACATGGAGAGACTGCCAGTTATCTAGTCTCCACCAGTTGCAGAAAATGTGCCGTCAGTACAACTGGACAGTGCTGTTTCAGTTCCATCACCAGGACCATCAGTGAGTCAGACACAAACTAGTCTCATCATTGAACCAGATTCAAGGGCTGCTGAGTTGCCATCATCAGAACCCAGATCATCCACAACAAAAACCCCACCAGTGATCCGCAGTTACCCAGAAAGGTTTCGAGTACCACCAAAAAAACTGAATCTCTGAAGACAGTATAAAAATCTGTGTTAAAGATGTACAAATACTGTTTGTATAATAAGCATGTTATTGTTTACAAATGAGGGTTAAGAGTTCAGTACTAAAAATAAAAAAAGAATGTGGCTTAAGTACAGTTTTTTAATTGAGCTTCTGCATTTTTTGGTTGGGTTGTTTGGGTGGTCTATGTTTGTCTGTTGCCATCTCCTGGTGAATGTTGGCTATAGCGTACTGGGGTTACTTTTTGGTTGGCCAACGATTTACGTGGTGTTGCGCACCTGAAGTCAAGTGTGTTGAGTCTGTTCTGAAGTCTACAGTAAAGAGACGTACTTCATCACCTCGCCTGTTTATTGCCTCCAACTCAATATATTACAACAGCATTGCTCCATGCGGACCCTCCAGGTCCGCATGGAGCTGGAGGGGGCGTGGCCTCCAGGTCCGCCTGAATTTCGGGAGATTTTCGGGAGAAAATTTGTCCCGGGAGGTTTTCGGGAGAGGCCAGTCCATAGTGGATCTAACATAATAGTGAGAGTCCAGTCCATAGTGGGGCCAGCAGGAAACCATCCCGAGCGGAGACGGGTCAGCAGCGCAGAGATGTCCCCAACCAATGCACAGGCGAGCAGTCCACCCCGAGTCCCGACTCTGGACAGCCAGCACTTCATCCATGGCCACCGGACCTGTGTCCCCCCACTCCACAAGAGAGAGGGGGGCAGAGGAGAAAAGAAAAGAAACGGCAGATCAACTGGTCTAAAAAGGGGGTCTATATAAAGGCTAGAGTATACAAATGAGTTTTAAGATGGGACTTAAATGCTTCTACTGAGGTAGCATCTCTAACTGTTACCGGGTGGGCATTCCATAGTACTGGAGCCCCAATAGAAAACGCTCTATAGCTCGCAGACTTTTTTGGGGCTCTGGGAATCACTAGTAAGCCGGAGTTCTTTGAAGGCAGATTTCTTGCCGGGACATATGGTACAATACAATCGACAAGATAGGACGGAGCTAGACCGTGTAGTATTTTATACGTAAGTAGTAAAACCTTAAAGTCACATCTTAAGTGCACAGGAAGCCAGTGCAGGTGAGCCAGTATAGGTATATATATATATGAATATATGTATATAAAGGTGTATATACAGTATAGGCGTAATATGATCAAACTTTCTTGTTCTTGTCAAAAGTCTAGCAGCCGCATTTTGTACCAATTGTAATCTTTTAATGCTAGACATAGGGAAACGTCCCAAATTACATCACAGCCAACAAATAATACAACTCAATCAAATATGGTAAATGGGTTGTACTTGTATGGCGCTTTTCTACCTTTTTTTAAAGAACTCAAAGCGCTTTGACACTATTTCCACATTCACCCATTCACACATTGATGGCGGGAGCTGCCATGCAAGGCGCTAACCACCACCCATCAGGAGCAAGGGTGAAGTGTCTTGCTCAAGGACACAACAGACGTGACTAGGACGGTAGAAGGTGGGGATTGAACCAGTAACCCTCAGATTGCTGGCACGGCCACTCTCCCAACTTCGCCACGCCGCCCCCGTAATAATATTAACATACTACTCAACGATACACATCGATGATACTTTGTTTGGCATGAGATTCAAGCAGACGTTTGCAATCGTCACCGAACTGGCTTAAAGTAGACCTGAAAGGAACTCCTTGTTGTTCCCTGCTATCATGGACATTACTGCTGCCTCCCGCTGTCTAAAGGAGGAAGTGCACCTCACTGTTGAATTCCAAAGTGAACTTAAACACTGGTTTTACATATTCATCAATAAATTCAACAAGAACACCGTGTATTAGAGAGTTAGTGATGGACAGCAGATATATACACACTAGAGATGCGCGGTTTGCGGACACAACCGCGGAGTCCGCGGATTATCCGCGGATCGGGCGGATGAAATTTAAAAAAATAAGATTTTATCCGCTCGCGGGTCGGGTCGGGCGGATTAATTAGATTTTTTTTTTTTTTTTTTTTTTTTTTTTTTTTTTTTTGCGGGTGGCAGTTAAACCAATTGGGAAATATATATACATAGTTAAATGTTGTTACCCACATACGAAAAACGAGCAGGCACCTGCTGCATATGCCACAACAGAAGAAAAAAAAAGAAAAGAGATGGACACTTTTACGGAGCGGAGAAGGGACGCCTCGCCGGGGTCCGGGACCGAGGCCCCTTCCCCCGAGAGGGCCCCACCGGGAGCCGTAGCTGAGGCGATCCGCGAGAAGGGTCCGACGCACGTCCAGGCTCACTACCGCGCCCACCGCACCGACACCCCGCCTCGTCCGCTTTCGCCGCGGCCGGCGTCACGCGCAGCAGGTAAGCAGCTTACCTGCTCGCCACCCCCGTGGCCGGGGGCTCGTAACAGGGGTCCAAGGGCCGCAGGCCCCGGTAGGTCCAGGACAAAGTCCTGGTGGAGGGTTCAGGGCTTCGCCCCCCGACGCAAAATGATTATTAGCATTCAGACAGGTTAAAATGTTGCTAAAACCATCACTTTTCTATCAGTCACAGTGACTTTTCAAAACAAAAATATTACAGCAAAAATCATATGGGTTGATTGACATGTTTATTCTGTAAGCTAACTTCAATAGTTTGAAATTATTTTGACAGTTAATGCCAGTTATCCTGTCAACCTTTCACAAGACTTCAATTTGTTAATTGAAAGTATAAATAGTATAAACACTTTTAACAGTATGTCGTGCTGTGAAATACAGCCGACAGGATTGCGCATGCATGGTGCAGGAGAACAAAGGACTTCTTTAATTTAAGGTTTGTGATAAACCATCAAACTCATTCGTTAAAAGGACTCTATAGTAATATAAAGCGAATTTTTCTTGACATTATCATGCAAGAAAAATTTATTTTTGGGATCGCGATCACCGCGTAATGATTTTTAAAGGTTGCATTACATTATTAACTGTCCCATGTGATCAGCCAGTGCGATTGGAAGTCCATGCTCAATTATTGCCTCCGTAAATAAAACTTCGGCATTTATCACATCCAAAGAATCTGTTTGGGCGACGAAAAACGTTGAATGTTTTCCACTTGTATCGCTAGCAACGGCATTAGACTTGTGTTTTTTTGTCCCAACGTGGTCTTTTACATCGCTAATTCCTCCGTGTCCGATCGAAAAATCTTGTCTGCACAAGGTGCAATTCGCATAGTTTTCACCCTTTTTTTTTTTTTTAATTAATATTAGATATATAACAACGGGCGGATGGCGGGCGGGTGCAGTCCTGATCAAACGTTACATCGGGTGGATGGCGGATGGTTGACGACTTTCTGACGCGGTTGCGGATGAAATAATTGCCTATCCGCGCATCTCTAATACACACCAATTAGTTGAATGGCCATTCAACATGAAAGCAATTTGAAGAAAAAACACAAGTACTACATACATATATACAATTCCAATTCAACTAACCAGTGTCTCTGGATCTTGTATAAATCTCAGCTCAGACTTAATAGAGTTCTTGGAAAAAAGGATGGCAGGTTAAGGATGAACATTTGTAAAGGGTCAGCTCGAGACCCGCCCAGACAGAACAGGTTGCTTGGACTAGATGCTTCTTTTCCTCAGCTCGCCATCAAAAAGAGAAGCCTGGCCTGTGTAAGAACCAGGACCATCCTTATAAATCCATGTGCACACAAAATATCTTCATTAAATAACACTAATTCGCATTATAAAATATTCTTGTGTCCTAATGAAATTAAACAATGGATGTCCGCTAACTTCTTGCAACTCAACGCCAAGAAAACGGAAATGCTGATTATCGGTCCTGCTAAACACCGACATTTATTTAATAATACCACCTTAACATTTGACAACCAAACAATTACACAAGGCGAATCAGTAAAGAATCTGGGTATTATCTTCCACCCAACTCTCTCCTTTGAGTCACACATTAAGAGTGTTACTAAAACGGCCTTCTTTCATCTCCGTAATATCGCTAAAATTCGTTCTATTTTATCCACTAGCGACGCTGAGATCATTATTCATGCGTTCGTTACGTCTCGTCTCGATTACTGTAACCTATTATTTTGGGGTCTCCCTATGTCTAGCATTAAAAGACTACAATTGGTACAAAATGCGGCTGCTAGACTTTTGACAAGAACAAGAAAGTTTGATCATATTACGCCTATACTGTATATACACCTTTATATACATATATTCATATATATATATACCTATACTGGCTCACCTGCACTGGCTTCCTGTGCACTTAAGATGTGACTTTAAGGTTTTACTACTTACGTATAAAATACTACACGGTCTAGCTCCATCCTATCTTGTTGATTGCATTGTACCATATGTCCCGGCAAGAAATCTGCCTTCAAAGAACTCCGGCTTATTAGTGATTCCCAGAGCCCAAAAAAAGTCTGCGGGCTATAGAGCGTTTTCTATTGGGGCTCCAGTACTATGGAATGCCCTCCCGGTAACAATTAGAGATGCTACCTCGGTAGAAGCATTTAAGTCCCATCTTAAAACTCATTTGTATACTCTAGCCTTTAAATAGACCCCCCTTTTAGACCAGTTGATCTGCCGTTTCTTTTCTTTTCTCCTCTGCTCCCCTCTTCCTTGTGGAGGGGGGGCACAGGTCCGGTGGCCATGGATGAAGTGCTGGCTGTCCAGAGTCGGGACCCGGGGTGGACCGCTCGCCTGTGCATCGGTTGGGAACATCTCTGCGCTGCTGACCCGTCTCCGCTCGGGATGGTGTCCTGCTGGCCCTACTATGGACTGGACTCTTACTATTATGTTAGATCCACTATGGACGGGACTCTTACTATTATGTTAGATCCACTATGGACTGGACTCTTACTATTATGTTAGATCCACTATGGACTGGACTCTTACTATTATGTTAGATCCACTATGGACTGGACTCTTACCATTATGTTAGATCCACTATGGACTGGACTCTTACTATTATGTTAGATCCACTATGGACTGGACTCTTACTATTATGTTAGATCCACTATGGACTGGACTCTTACTATTATGTTAGATCCACTATGGACTGGACTCTTACTATTATGTTAGATCCACTACGGACTGGACTCTTACTATTATGTTAGATCCACTATGGACTGGACTCTTACTATTATGTTAGATCCACTATGGACTGGACTCTTACTATTATGTTAGATCCACTATGGACTGGACTCTTACTATTATGTTAGATCCACTATGGACTGGACTCTTACCATTATGTTAGATCCACTGTGGACTGGACTCTTACTATTATGTTAGATCCACTATGGACTGGACTCTTACTATTATGTTAGATCCACTATGGACTGGACTCTTACTATTATGTTAGATCCACTATGGACTGGACTCTTACTATTATGTTAGATCCACTATGGACTGGACTCTTACTATTATGTTAGATCCACTATGGACTGGACTCTTACTATTATGTTAGATCCACTATGGACTGGACTCTTACTATTGTGTTGGATCCACTATGGACTGGACTCTTACTATTATGTTAGATCCACTATGGACTGGACTCTTACCATTATGTTAGATCCACTATGGACTGGACTCTTACTATTATGTTAGATCCACTATGGACTGGACTCTTACTATTATGTTAGATCCACTATGGACTGGACTCTTACTATTATGTTGCATCCACTATGGACTGGACTCTTACTATTATGTTAGATCCACTATGGACTGGACTCTTACTATTATGTTGCATCCACTATGGACTGGACTCTCACAATATTATGTCAGACCCACTCGACATCCATTGCATTCGGTCTCCCCTAGAGGGGGGGGGGGGGGTTACCCACATATGCGGTCCTCTCCAAGGTTTCTCATACTCATTCACATCGACGTCCCACTGGGGTGAGTTTTTCCTTGGCCTTATGTGGGCTTTGTACCGAGGATGTCGTTGTGGCTTGTGCAGCCCTTTGAGACACTTGTGATTTAGGGCTATGTAAATAAACATTGATTGATTGATTGATATTCAGAATAGGTTCTAGTTCAGTGGTTCTTAACCTGGGTTTGATCGAACCCTAGGGGTTCGGTGAGTCGGCCTCAGGGGTTCGGCGGAGCCTCCGCCACGGAGGTAAAGACACATCCGACTTATCCATCCATCCATTTTCTACCGCTTATTCCCTTTGGGGTCGCGGGGGGCGCTGGAGCCTATCTCAGCTACAATCGGGCGGAAGGCGGGGTACACCCTGGACAAGTCGCCACCTCATCGCAGGGCCAACACAGATAGACAGACAACATTCACACTCACATCCACACACTAGGGACCATTTAGTGTTGCCAATCAACCTATCCCCAGGTGCATGTCTTTGGGGGTGGGAGGAAGCCGGAGTACCCGGAGGGAACCCACGCAGTCACGGGGAGAACATGCAAACTCCACACAGAAAGATCCCGAGCCCGGGATTGAACCCAAGACTACTCAGGACCTTCGTATTGTGAGGCAGATGCACTAACCCCTCTGCCACCGTGAAGCCCATCCGACTTATCGTGTAAATAAAAACTTCTCCCTATCGGCGTATTATGGATACCTCCAAACAACGTTCCCTCTAATTTCCCATCTGATTTGATTGATCGATTTCAACTTTTATTAGCAGATTGCAAAGGAAGAGAATACATTATATGAAACAGTACAGTTTACACAGTACAGTGCATATTCCGTACAATTGACCACTAAATGGTAACACCTGGATAAGTTTTTCAACTTGTTTAAGTCGGGGTCCACGTTAATCAATTCATGATAATGTGTGTAAGGCAGGGCCGGCCCGTGGCATGTTGGTACTATTATTTCTAAATACAAAAAATAATCCCACGTTAATTAAAATGCAAAGTAAAGCCTATATAATAGAAATATTATTTGTTACAACATTACCCCCCCCCCCCCGCACGGTGCGCCCCCTCCCTTCCCGTATCATGACTCTTTTTGGACGTCACCACATCAAAAAATCAACACAAGATGTCAAAACGGCCAAAACTGTCAGGTGCCCAGGGAAGAAAAAAGAGAAAAGAAGAGGAGGAGAAACGAGAAAAAGACAGAGGTAGCAGGTAGGTAACGTTAGCCTACATGAAATGATTTGTCTGTTACAGAATGTGATAGTAACCTGGCTTTTTAGCATTAAGCTAATGTTACATGACTCGGCAATTGCTAATCAATAAATAGCGAGTTCTGTTTTAACGTCGGGTTAATATTGTGGAGGGGGCTAAATTGTTATGGAAAATAATAATGTAACGTTAGGTAATTACAGTACTCCCACCTTACATTCCTCAGGGACATTTGTATTAGATCTTTTAAGCAGGTGTTTTTTGTTTACATTGTTATTGCCTTCTGGTTAGCTAATGTTTGCCCTGCAGGTAATAGTCACTTTTCCACCCCTTTATATATTAGGTATAGTTGTAAGCCTAGTTGTTAAAGTGCACATCATTAATGTTAATTAAGCAATATGTATGTAAAAAATATTGTATTTCATATATTCATTTTTTATTTTTTGCATTCATTTATTTATTCATATTTTTTTTTATCTTGTTAACTATTCTGATTGTTAATTTGCTTTCTTTAAGTAAAAAAAAAAGGTCAAAGACAAAGCTATTCGGTTTCTTGTGAGTATATACAGTTCACTGCTGATGTGGGGGGGGCGCCACCTAAAATCTTGCCTAGGGCGCCAGATTGGTTAGGGCCGGGCCTGGTGTAAGGTGTGTAATTTGTTGTGAGTTCATGCACGGTGTTGGTTTTGTTCTTTGAACAAGGTGATGTTCATGCACGCTTCATTTTGTGCACCAGTAAAAAAACTAATAACTTTTTCTCGAATTTGAAAAAGAAAACATTTTATTTTTCACTAAAGAAGGGTTCGGTGAATGCGCATTTGAACCTGGTGGGGTTCGGTACCTCCAACAAGGTTAAGAACCACTGTTCTAGTTCTTTCCTGTCATGTCTGTATTATCATGTTTTGTTTTAAGTCACGTTTTGTTTAGTTTCTGTCTTTTCACTCCCTTGTCTGGTCACCATAGCAACCATTAGTTTTCACCTGTCACGTCACGCACCTGTTTCACGTCTTGAGTCACGCACCTGTTTTCGTTAATCATGTCTGTAGTATTTAAGTTCAGTGTTTTTCAGTTTGTTTTTCTGACGACCTCGCACCCCATACCGCACCATATTTATGCTCTGTTCATGCCTCTAACTCTTTTTTCATGCCGGTTCCATGCCAAGTAAGTTTTTGTTTGTCAAGCCACAGTTAATGTTTTTTGTTTAATTGTTCATAGTTTATTCTCCGCCACTGTGCGCGCTTTTTGTTTGATCCTTTTTTTTTGTATTTATAGTTAATAAATAAATCATGTACCTCCATTCCCGTCTCGCCCGTGCCAACTTTCCGCTGCATCCTGGAAAAGCAAACTCTCAAGATCAAGTCCTGACAGTAGGTCGTCAGCAGACCCGCTTTTCCGCACCTGAGTTGGACATTTTCGACGAGGCTTCTTGGGCGGTCCTGTGCGCGATGGAGGAGGAAACGTGGCGCTACTCCTCCATGGAGTATAGAGACTTCATTTGGTCCCAGGACGACACAGCGTCATCCCAGCCAAGGAAGCGCCGCCAAAAGCAAGGGACGCCAGGAAGGACATACGCGAGCCAGCGGGACACGCCGCTCCCACAAGCCCCTCCCCCTCCGGGCGGAAGCAAGCAGCAGCCAGCCCGGCTTCGCCCGGATGACGTCAAAGACCAGGATTTTTTTTTTCTGAATTCTTTTTCTTTTGATTCCCCGCTCCCCAGGACTCAAACCACACCCAAGACACAAAACAATTTTTTTTCACCCACTCAATCCCAGGCACAAGAAAGACAATTTGGACAATTTAATGGGGAAGTTTCTGCCCTCCTCCGCCCACCCCTACAGAGAGTTCCAGACCGCAGGGAGCGCGTCTGGTATCCGCCCCTTGAGGGTTGGGGCTGGGGTTGGGAGCTGTGTTGGTGGGGTGGCTCGGCATCACCATGCCAAGCCACAGCCTCCCTCACGGCCGCCACCACCAGTCTACCGACCTGTCAAGCCACAGCCTCCAGCACGACCGCCCTCACCAGTCTACCGACCCGTCAAGCCACAGCCTCCAGCACGACCACCCTTACCAGTCTTTTACCATACCAAGCCGCAACCCCCAGCAAGACCACCTCCACCTGCACTACCAGCTCCACGACGCCAAGCTCCGGAACCAGCTCCACGACGCCAAGCTCCGGTACCAGCTCCACGACGCCAAGCTCCGGTACCAGCTCCACGACGCCAAGCTCCGGTACCAGCTCCACGACGTCAAGCTCCGGTACCAGCTCCACGACGTCAAGCTCCGGTACCAGCTCCACGACGTCAAGCTCCGGTACCAGCTCCACGACGCCAAGCTCCGGTACCAGCTCCACGACGCCAAGCTCCGGTACCAGCTCCACGACGCCAAGCTCCGGTACCAGCTCAACAAGTCCAAGACCAAGACCCGCCATGCCAAGACCAAGACCCGCCATGCCAAGACCAAGACCCGCCATGCCAAGACCAAGATCAAGACCAAGACCCACCATGCCAAGACCAAGACCCGCCATGCCAAGACCAAGACCAAGACCCGCCATGCCAAGACCAAGACCCGCCATGCCAAGACCAAGACCCGCCATGCCAAGACCAAGACCCGCCATGCCAAGACCAAGACCTGCCATGCCAAGACCAAGACCCACGCCAAGACCAAGACCTATACCAAGACCCACGCCGAGCTTCGCCGCCTGACGCGCCACGCCGAGCTTCGCCGCCTGACGCGCCACGCCGAGCTTCGCCGCCTGACTCACCACGCCAAGCCACGCCTGCCACGATGACGACGCGCCTGCCTCCTCGTCGGCCACGGATATGGCCGCTACCTGGTCGCCCGCCACGCCAAGTGCGCCCACCTCCCAGTCGGCCACGAATGTGGCCATTCCCTGGGCGCCCGCCTCGCCTGCTGCAGCGGCGTTCCACTCGCCGTCGCCACCTAACTCTGCCCCGGTGGATACGGGGACACGTGGTCTGGCGACCCACCGCCATGTCCCCCTCCCGCCCTCCCATGACTTTTGTTAAGTTTTTTTTCTTTTCTTGGACATCTGGTATCTGTCCTTAAGGGAGGGGCTCTGTCATGTCTGTATTATCATGTTTTGTTTTAAGTCACGTTTTGTTTAGTTTCTGTCTTTTCACTCCCTTGTCTGGTCACCATAGCAACCATTAGTTTTCACCTGTCACGTCACGCACCTGTTTCACGTCTTGAGTCACGCACCTGTTTTCGTTAATCATGTCTGTAGTATTTAAGTTCAGTGTTTTTCAGTTTGTTTTTCTGACGACCTCGCACCCCATACCGCACCATATTTAAGCTCTGTTCATGCCTCTAACTCTTTTTTCATGCCGGTTCCATGCCAAGTAAGTTTTTGTTTGTCAAGCCACAGTTAATGTTTTTTGTTTAATTGTTCATAGTTTATTCTCCGCCACTGTGCGCGCTTTTTGTTTGATCCTTTTTTTTTGTATTTATAGTTAATAAATAAATCATGTACCTCCATTCCCGTCTCGCCCGTGCCAACTTTCCGCTGCATCCTGGAAAAGCAAACTCTCAAGATCAAGTCCTGACATTTCCTCAATATTGTACAATATAAATCAATAAACATGTCAGAATCACAATATGCAATAAAGTGCTAAAATAACCAATAGCAGCATAAATATGACCTATACAAAGCAGTCAAACGTGCTTATTATCAAACAGATTTAAAAGTACATTCAATACACAATAGTTGTCATTGGTTTAAGTCATAAAACTTGTACATGGACGATTGAGAATATGCCACAAAGACTGTTGCAATGAAACAATCGAAGAAAGATGAATGCTAAAGGTGCTATTTTCATAAATATGGACTCACCAACTCCGCTTCTACAGTCACACACAGCTTGATGACAAAAAAATCCGGCGCTGATAGTCGGTTCTATAAAGTTACAAATAGCATACTTGCCAACCCTCCCGGATTTTCCCGGAGACTCCCGAAATTCAGCGCCTCTCCCGAAAACCTCCCGGGACAAATTTTCTCCCGAAAATCTCCCGAAATTCAGGCGGACTCAGGTCCTCATACCTGCCCAATCACGTTATAACTGTAGAATGATGGAGGGCGAGTTCTTGGTTTCTTATGTGGGTTTATTGTTAGGCAGTTTCATTAACGTCCTCCCAGCGCGGCAACAACACACAACAACAGCAGTCACGTTTTTGTATACCGTAAAGCAGTTTGTCTGCCGTAAACAGCAATGTTGTGACACTCTTAAACAGGACAATACTGCCATCTAGTGCATTTGATGAAAGCACTTTTGTGCGTGCCACACAGCAATGCATCATCAGAGAGGGTGTTCAGCATGGTTAGAAAAATAGTGACAGAGAATAGAACAAGGATGGACAATTCAACCCTTAAGTCAACAATGAGTAGATGAGTGTTATGTGTGTGTATATGTGTAAATAAATGAACACTGAAATTCAAGTATTTCTTTTATATATATATTAGAGATGCGCGGATAGGCAATTATTTCATCCGCAACCGCATCAGAAAGTCGTCAACCATCCGCCATCCACCCGATGTAACATTTGATCAGAACCGCCCGCACCCGCCCGTTGTTATATATCTAATATAGACGATGCAAGGCATTAGTGAGGTTATAAAGCTTTTGCCTGTTAAAGAAAGGAGACTGATCCAATGCAGCACAGACATTCGCGTGCCACGCTGTCACGACCCAGACGCACACCAGTGCGCAATCATATGGGAGCCGCGCTGAGCGCACCTCCAAGCGCGTCTCGCTGCCGGCGACGGCCGGGTATGGGCCCGACGCTCCAGCGCCATCCATTTTCAGGGCTAGTTGATTCGGCAGGTGGGTTGTTACACACTCCTTAGCGGGTTCCGACTTCCATGGCCACCGTCCTGCTGTCTATATCAACCAGGGTGAGCTCCACCCCTTTCGTGAGCGCACTAGAGTGACCCCTGTTACGCGCCCCCGGCAACAGGGGTGGCGGGCAGGTAAGCTGCGCGGGCGGGGCGCGCGGAGTAACCCCTGTTACGAGCCCCCGGCCACGGGGGTGGCGGGCAGGTAAGCTGCTTACGCGCGTGACGCAGGCCGCGGCGAAGGCAGACGAGGCGGGGTGTCGGTGCGGTGGGCGCGGTGGTGACCCTGGACGTGCGTCGGGCCCTTCTCGCGGATCCCCTCAGCTACGGCTCCCGGTGGGGCCCTCTCGGGGGCAGGGGCCTCGGTCCCAGACCCCGGCGAGGCGTCCCTTCTCCGCTCCGTAAAAGTGTCCATCTCTTTTTTTTTTTTTTCTTCTTTTGTGGCATATGCTGCAGGTGCCTGCTCGTTTTTCCTATGTGGGTAACAACATTTAACTATGTATATATATTTCCGAATTGGTTAAACTGCCACCCGCCTGAATCTATTTAAAATCAATTTTTTTTTTATTTCAACCACCCGACCCGACCCGACCCGCGGATAAAATCTAATTTTTTTTAATTTCATCCGCCCGATCCGCGGATAATCCGCGGACTCCGCGGTTGTGCCCGCAAACCGCGCATCTCTAATATATATATATATATATATATATATATATATATAATACAATTAATATATATATATATATATATATATATATATATACATATATATATATATATATATATATAATACAATTAATATATATATATATATATATATATATATATATATATATATATATATATATATATATATATATATATATATATATATACACAGGTAAAAGCCAGTAAATTAGAATATTTTGAAAAACTTGATTTATTTCAGTAATTGCATTCAAAAGGTGTAACTTGTACATTATATTTATTCATTGCACACAGACTGATGCATTCAAATGTTTATTTCATTTAATTTTGATGATTTGAAGTGGCAACAAATGAAAATCCAAAATTCCGTGTGTCACAAAATTAGAATATTACTTAAGGCTAATACAAAAAAGGGATTTTTAGAAATGTTGGCCAACTGAAAAGTATGACAATGAAAAATATGAGCATGTACAATACTCAATACTTGGTTGGAGCTCCTTTTGCCTCAATTACTGCGTTAATGCGGCGTGGCATGGAGTCGATGAGTTTCTGGCACTGCTCAGGTGTTATGAGAGCCCAGGTTGCTCTGATAGTGGCCTTCAACTCTTCTGCGTTTTTGGGTCTGGCATTCTGCATCTTCCTTTTCACAATACCCCACAGATTTTCTATGGGGCTAAGGTCAGGGGAGTTGGCGGGCCAATTTAGAACAGAAATACCATGGTCCGTAAACCAGGCACGGGTAGATTTTGCGCTGTGTGCAGGCGCCAAGTCCTGTTGGAACTTGAAATCTCCATCTCCATAGAGCAGGTCAGCAGCAGGAAGCATGAAGTGCTCTAAAACTTGCTGGTAGACGGCTGCGTTGACCCTGGATCTCAGGAAACAGAGTGGACCGACACCAGCAGATGACATGGCACCCCAAACCATCACCCAACCATGCAAATTTTGCATTTCCTTTGGAAATCGAGGTCCCAGAGTCTGGAGGAAGACAGGAGAGGCACAGGATCCACGTTGCCTGAAGTCTAGTGTAAAGTTTCCACCATCAGTGATGGTTTGGGGTGCCATGTCATCTGCTGGTGTCGTTTCACTCTGTTTCCTGAGATCCAGGGTCAACGCAGCCGTCTACCAGCAAGTTTTAGAGCACTTCATGCTTCCTGCTGCTGACCTGCTCTATGGAGATGGAGATTTCAAGTTCCAACAGGACTTGGCGCCTGCACACAGCGCAAAATCTACCCGTGCCTGGTTTACGGACCATGGTATTTCTGTTCTAAATTGGCCCGCCAACTCCCCTGACCTTAGCCCCATAGAAAATCTGTGGGGTATTGTGAAAAGGAAGATGCAGAATGCCAGACCCAAAAACGCAGAAGAGTTGAAGGCCACTATCAGAGCAACCTGGGCTCTCATAACACCTGAGCAGTGCCAGAAACTCATCGACTCCATGCCACGCCGCATTAACGCAGTAATTGAGGCAAAAGGAGCTCCAACCAAGTATTGAGTATTGTACATGCTCATATTTTTCATTTTCATACTTTTCAGTTGGCCAACATTTCTAAAAATCCCTTTTTTTGTATTAGCCTTAAGTAATATTCTAATTTTGTGACACACGGAATTTTGGATTTTCATTTGTTGCCACTTCAAATCATCAAAATTAAATGAAATAAACATTTGAATGCATCAGTCTGTGTGCAATGAATAAATATAATGTACAAGTTACACCTTTTGAATGCAATTACTGAAATAAATCAAGTTTTTCAAAATATTCTAATTTACTGGCTTTTACCTGTATATATATATATATATATATATATATATATATATATATATATATATATATATATATATATAAATATATATATATATATATATATATATATATATATATATATATATATATATATATATATATATATATATATATGAAATACTTGACTTGGTGAATTCTAGCTGTAAATATACTCCTCCCCTTTTAGCCATGCCCCCAACCACGTCCCCCTCCCACCCCGACCACGCCCGCCCCCACCCCCCTCCCCCCACCCCCCGAAATCGGAGGTCTCAAGGTTGGCAAGTACGCAAATAGGCATTTTAGTTTAGAATCCGTCAGCACAATATTTCAGGTGAAAACGAGAATAAGAACCTACCTCGAGCAGAAATACAATCGCTCACCCCTCACATCCTGTCTACTGGCCACTTCCTGCTTATAACCAAAACTGATTGGACTGTGGCGGTCACGTAATTAGGAAGAGCGCAAAGAGTATGGATTTGCCACCTGCGTTACACAGGTGTACAGAGGCCTTCCTCGCACCAACATGCAGGCCAACACTGCCATTTGGTGGTTTGGTAAGACAAGACACTCTGCCCCTCCTATCTGATCTTGCTCAAAACCTATCTGTGTGTCCAAGCTAGTTCCACGCCAAGTCAACGTGTTTTTTTTTCCACGGTTGGCGACACGATTAGCGAAGAGAGGGTCAGACTTGATCCTGAAAAAGCAGACATGGTAGTTTTTTGGAAGAAGAATTGTTGATTGATGATTGTGGCGTTCTTAGTGTCCTAGTGTGTGTAGTTAGTATGTTCCAATAGCAGCAGAAGTGCACTTTTTGGAGAGCTGTATTATTTTCAGTTTTGTGCCCAAGGGCATACTTGCCAACCCTCCCGAATTTTCCGGGAGACTCCCGAATTTCAGTGACTCTCCCGAAAATCTCCCGGGGCAACCATTCTCCCAAATTTCTCCCGTTTTTCCAGCCGGACTTAAGGCACACCGTTTGCCGTATTTCGGCGTCCATCAGGTCTTCCCGGGGAATGTGAGGCCTTTCGTGGGCCATATTTTCAGACAGATTGGCCTGTTTCGGTGACGCCGAGGCGTCCATCAGGTCTTCCCGGGGAATGTGAGGCCTTTTGGGGCCATAGGTCAACAAAAGAGTGGGGAATTGGAGCCCTCCGGTGGACTCCCGCCGCAAATGCACCCCGGATTAAAGGCATTATTTCCAGGCCTTTTGGGGCCCTGTTGTCAGACAGTTTGCCGTATTTCGGTGACGCCGAGGCGTCCATCAGGTCTTCCCGGGGAATGTGAGGCCTTTTGGGGCCATAGGTCAACAAAAGAGTGGGGAATTGGAGCCCTCCGGTGGACTCCCGCCGCAAATGCACCCCGGATTAAAGGCATTATTTCCAGGCCTTTTGGGGCCCTGTTTTCAGACAGTTTGCCGTATTTCGGTGACGCCGAGGCGTCCATCAGGTCTTCCCGGGGAATGTGAGGCCTTTTGGGGCCATAGGTCAACAAAAGAGTGGGGAATTGGAGCCCTCCGGTGGACTCCCGCCGCAAATGCACCCCGGATTAAAGGCATTATTTCCAGGCCTTTTGGGGCCCTGTTTTCAGACAGTTTGCCGTATTTCGGTGACGCCGAGGCGTCCATCAGGTCTTCCCGGGGAATGTGAGGCCTTTTGGGGCCATAGGTCAACAAAAGAGTGGGGAATTGGAGCCCTCCGGTGGACTCCCGCCGCAAATGCACCCCGGATTAAAGGCATTATTTCCAGGCCTTTTGGGGCCCTGTTTTCAGACAGTTTGCCGTATTTCGGTGACGCCGAGGCGTCCATCAGGTCTTCCCGGGGAATGTGAGGCCTTTTGGGGCCATAGGTCAACAAAAGAGTGGGGAATTGGAGCCCTCCGGTGGACTCCCGCCGCAAATGCACCCCGGATTAAAGGCATTATTTCCAGGCCTTTTGGGGCCCTGTTTTCAGACAGTTTGCCGTATTTCGGTGACGCCGAGGCGTCCATCAGGTCTTCCCGGGGAATGTGAGGCCTTTTGGGGCCATAGGTCAACAAAAGAGTGGGGAATTGGAGCCCTCCGGTGGACTCCCGCCGCAAATGCACCCCGGATTAAAGGCATTATTTCCAGGCCTTTTGGGGCCCTGTTTTCAGACAGTTTGCCGTATTTCGGTGACGCCAAGGCGTCCATCAGGTCTTCCCGGGGAATGTGAGGCCTTTCGTGGGCCATATTTTCAGACAGATTGGCCTGTTTCGGTGACGCCGAGGCGTCCATCAGGTCTTCCCGGGGAATGTGAGGCCTTTTGGGGCCATAGGTCAACAAAAGAGTGGGGAATTGGAGCCCTCCGGTGGACTCCCGCCGCAAATGCACCCCGGATTAAAGGCATTATTTCCAGGCCTTTTGGGGCCCTGTTTTCAGACAGTTTGCCGTATTTCGGTGACGCCGAGGCGTCCATCAGGTCTTCCCGGGGAATGTGAGGCCTTTCGTGGGCCATATTTTCAGACAGATTGGCCTGTTTCGGTGACGCCGAGGCGTCCATCAGGTCTTCCCGGGGAATGTGAGGCCTTTCGTGGGCCATATTTTCAGACAGATTGGCTTGTTTCGGTGACGCCGATGCGTCCATCAGGTCTTCCCGGGGAATGTGAGGCCTTTTGGGGCCATAGGTCAACAAAAGAGTGGGGAATTAGAGCCCTCCGGTGGACTCCCGCCGCAAATGCACCCCGGATTAAAGGCATTATTTCCAGGCCTTTTGGGGCCCTGTTTTCAGACAGTTTGTCGTATTTCGGTGACGCCGAGGCGTCCATCAGGTCTTCCCGGGGAATGTGAGGCCTTTTGGGGCCATAGGTCAACAAAAGAGTGGGGAATTGGAGCCCTCCGGTGGACTCCCGCCGCAAATGCACCCCGGATTAAAGGCATTATTTCCAGGCCTTTTGGGGCCCTGTTTTCAGACAGTTTGCCGTATTTCGGTGACGCCGAGGCGTCCATCAGGTCTTCCCGGGGAATGTGAGGCCTTTTGGGGCCATAGGTCAACAAAAGAGTGGGGAATTGGAGCCCTCCGGTGGACTCCCGCCGCAAATGCACCCCGGATTAAAGGCATTATTTCCAGGCCTTTTGGGGCCCTGTTTTCAGACAGTTTGCCGTATTTCGGTGACGCCGAGGCGTCCATCAGGTCTTCCCGGGGAATGTGAGGCCTTTTGGGGCCATAGGTCAACAAAAGAGTGGGGAATTGGAGCCCTCCGGTGGACTCCCGCCGCAAATGCACCCCGGATTAAAGGCATTATTTCCAGGCCTTTTGGGGCCCTGTTTTCAGACAGTTTGCCGTATTTCGGTGACGCCAAGGCGTCCATCAGGTCTTCCCGGGGAATGTGAGGCCTTTCGTGGGCCATATTTTCAGACAGATTGGCCTGTTTCGGTGACGCCGAGGCGTCCATCAGGTCTTCCCGGGGAATGTGAGGCCTTTTGGGGCCATAGGTCAACAAAAGAGTGGGGAATTGGAGCCCTCCGGTGGACTCCCGCCGCAAATGCACCCCGGATTAAAGGCATTATTTCCAGGCCTTTTGGGGCCCTGTTTTCAGACAGTTTGCCGTATTTCGGTGACGCCGAGGCGTCCATCAGGTCTTCCCGGGGAATGTGAGGCCTTTCGTGGGCCATATTTTCAGACAGATTGGCCTGTTTCGGTGACGCCGAGGCGTCCATCAGGTCTTCCCGGGGAATGTGAGGCCTTTCGTGGGCCATATTTTCAGACAGATTGGCTTGTTTCGGTGACGCCGATGCGTCCATCAGGTCTTCCCGGGGAATGTGAGGCCTTTTGGGGCCATAGGTCAACAAAAGAGTGGGGAATTAGAGCCCTCCGGTGGACTCCCGCCGCAAATGCACCCCGGATTAAAGGCATTATTTCCAGGCCTTTTGGGGCCCTGTTTTCAGACAGTTTGTCGTATTTCGGTGACGCCGAGGCGTCCATCAGGTCTTCCCGGGGAATGTGAGGCCTTTTGGGGCCATAGGTCAACAAAAGAGTGGGGAATTGGAGCCCTCCGGTGGACTCCCGCCGCAAATGCACCCCGGATTAAAGGCATTATTTCCAGGCCTTTTGGGGCCCTGTTTTCAGACAGTTTGCCGTATTTCGGTGACGCCGAGGCGTCCATCAGGTCTTCCCGGGGAATGTGAGGCCTTTCGTGGGCCATATTTTCAGACAGATTGGCCTGTTTCGGTGACGCCGAGGCGTCCATCAGGTCTTCCCGGGGAATGTGAGGCCTTTTGGGGCCATAGGTCAACAAAAGAGTGGGGAATTAGAGCCCTCCGGTGGACTCCCGCCGCAAATGCACCCCGGATTAAAGGCATTATTTCCAGGCCTTTTGGGGCCCTGTTTTCAGACAGTTTGCCGTATTTCGGTGACGCCGAGGCGTCCATCAGGTCTTCCCGGGGAATGTGAGGCCTTTCGTGGGCCATATTTTCAGACAGATTGGCCTGTTTCGGTGACGCCGAGGCGTCCATCAGGTCTTCCCGGGGAATGTGAGGCCTTTCGTGGGCCATATTTTCAGACAGATTGGCTTGTTTCGGTGACGCCGATGCGTCCATCAGGTCTTCCCGGGGAATGTGAGGCCTTTTGGGGCCATAGGTCAACAAAAGAGTGGGGAATTAGAGCCCTCCGGTGGACTCCCGCCGCAAATGCACCCCGGATTAAAGGCATTATTTCCAGGCCTTTTGGGGCCCTGTTTTCAGACAGTTTGTCGTATTTCGGTGACGCCGAGGCGTCCATCAGGTCTTCCCGGGGAATGTGAGGCCTTTTGGGGCCATAGGTCAACAAAAGAGTGGGGAATTGGAGCCCTCCGGTGGACTCCCGCCGCAAATGCACCCCGGATTAAAGGCATTATTTCCAGGCCTTTTGGGGCCCTGTTTTCAGACAGTTTGCCGTATTTCGGTGACGCCGAGGCGTCCATCAGGTCTTCCCGGGGAATGTGAGGCCTTTCGTGGGCCATATTTTCAGACAGATTGGCCTGTTTCGGTGACGCCGAGGCGTCCATCAGGTCTTCCCGGGGAATGTGAGGCCTTTTGGGGCCATAGGTCAACAAAAGAGTGGGGAATTAGAGCCCTCCGGTGGACTCCCGCCGCAAATGCACCCCGGATTAAAGGCATTATTTCCAGGCCTTTTGGGGCCCTGTTTTCAGACAGTTTGCCGTATTTCGGTGACGCCGAGGCGTCCATCAGGTCTTCCCGGGGAATGTGAGGCCTTTCGTGGGCCATATTTTCAGACAGATTGGCCTGTTTCGGTGACGCCGAGGCGTCCATCAGGTCTTCCCGGGGAATGTGAGGCCTTTTGGGGCCATAGGTCAACAAAAGAGTGGGGAATTGGAGCCCTCCGTTGGACTCCCGCCGCAAATGCACCCCGGATTAAAGGCATTATTTCCAGGCCTTTTGGGGCCCTGTTTTCAGACAGTTTGCCGTATTTCGGTGACCCCGATGCGTCCATAAAGGTCTTCCCGGGGAATGTGAGGCCTTTTGGGGCCATAGGTCAACAAAAGAGTGGGGAATTGGAGCCCTCCGGTGGACTCCCGCCGCAAATGCACCCCGGATTAAAGGCATTATTTCCAGGCCTTTTGGGGCCCTGTTTTCAGACAGTTTGCCGTATTTCGGTGACGCCGAGGCGTCCATCAGGTCTTCCCGGGGAATGTGAGGCCTTTTGGGGCCATAGGTCAACAAAAGAGTGGGGAATCGGAGCCCTCCGGTGGACTCCCGCCGCAAATGCACCCCGGATTAAAGGCATTATTTCCAGGCCTTTTGGGGCCCTGTTTTCAGACAGTTTGCCGTATTTCGGTGACGCCGAGGCGTCCATCAGGTCTTCCCGGGGAATGTGAGGCCTTTCGTGGGCCATATTTTCAGACAGATTGGCCTGTTTCGGTGACGCCGAGGCGTCCATCAGGTCTTCCCGGGGAATGTGAGGCCTTTTGGGGCCATAGGTCAACAAAAGAGTGGGGAATTGGAGCCCTCCGGTGGACTCCCGGTGGACCAAAGGCATTATTTCCAGGCCTTTTGGGGCCCTGTTTTCAGACAGTTTGCCGTATTTCGGTGACGCCAAGGCGTCCATCAGGTCTTCCCGGGGAATGTGAGGCCTTTCGTGGGCCATATTTTCAGACAGATTGGCCTGTTTCGGTGACGCCGAGGCGTCCATCAGGTCTTCCCGGGGAATGTGAGGCCTTTTGGGGCCATAGGTCAACAAAAGAGTGGGGAATTGGAGCCCTCCGGTGGACTCCCGCCGCAAATGCACCCCGGATTAAAGGCATTATTTCCAGGCCTTTTGGGGCCCTGTTTTCAGACAGTTTGCCGTATTTCGGTGACGCCGAGGCGTCCATCAGGTCTTCCCGGGGAATGTGAGGCCTTTCGTGGGCCATATTTTCAGACAGATTGGCCTGTTTCGGTGACGCCGAGGCGTCCATCAGGTCTTCCCGGGGAATGTGAGGCCTTTCGTGGGCCATATTTTCAGACAGATTGGCTTGTTTCGGTGACGCCGATGCGTCCATCAGGTCTTCCCGGGGAATGTGAGGCCTTTTGGGGCCATAGGTCAACAAAAGAGTGGGGAATTAGAGCCCTCCGGTGGACTCCCGCCGCAAATGCACCCCGGATTAAAGGCATTATTTCCAGGCCTTTTGGGGCCCTGTTTTCAGACAGTTTGTCGTATTTCGGTGACGCCGAGGCGTCCATCAGGTCTTCCCGGGGAATGTGAGGCCTTTTGGGGCCATAGGTCAACAAAAGAGTGGGGAATTGGAGCCCTCCGGTGGACTCCCGCCGCAAATGCACCCCGGATTAAAGGCATTATTTCCAGGCCTTTTGGGGCCCTGTTTTCAGACAGTTTGTCGTATTTCGGTGACGCCGAGGCGTCCATCAGGTCTTCCCGGGGAATGTGAGGCCTTTTGGGGCCATAGGTCAACAAAAGAGTGGGGAATTGGAGCCCTCCGGTGGACTCCCGCCGCAAATGCACCCCGGATTAAAGGCATTATTTCCAGGCCTTTTGGGGCCCTGTTTTCAGACAGTTTGCCGTATTTCGGTGACGCCGAGGCGTCCATCAGGTCTTCCCGGGGAATGTGAGGCCTTTCGTGGGCCATATTTTCAGACAGATTGGCCTGTTTCGGTGACGCCGAGGCGTCCATCAGGTCTTCCCGGGGAATGTGAGGCCTTTCGTGGGCCATATTTTCAGACAGATTGGCTTGTTTCGGTGACGCCGATGCGTCCATCAGGTCTTCCCGGGGAATGTGAGGCCTTTTGGGGCCATAGGTCAACAAAAGAGTGGGGAATTAGAGCCCTCCGGTGGACTCCCGCCGCAAATGCACCCCGGATTAAAGGCATTATTTCCAGGCCTTTTGGGGCCCTGTTTTCAGACAGTTTGTCGTATTTCGGTGACGCCGAGGCGTCCATCAGGTCTTCCCGGGGAATGTGAGGCCTTTTGGGGCCATAGGTCAACAAAAGAGTGGGGAATTGGAGCCCTCCGGTGGACTCCCGCCGCAAATGCACCCCGGATTAAAGGCATTATTTCCAGGCCTTTTGGGGCCCTGTTTTCAGACAGTTTGCCGTATTTCGGTGACGCCGAGGCGTCCATCAGGTCTTCCCGGGGAATGTGAGGCCTTTTGGGGCCATAGGTCAACAAAAGAGTGGGGAATTGGAGCCCTCCGGTGGACTCCCGCCGCAAATGCACCCCGGATTAAAGGCATTATTTCCAGGCCTTTTGGGGCCCTGTTTTCAGACAGTTTGCCGTATTTCGGTGACGCCGAGGCGTCCATCAGGTCTTCCCGGGGAATGTGAGGCCTTTTGGGGCCATAGGTCAACAAAAGAGTGGGGAATTGGAGCCCTCCGGTGGACTCCCGCCGCAAATGCACCCCGGATTAAAGGCATTATTTCCAGGCCTTTTGGGGCCCTGTTTTCAGACAGTTTGCCGTATTTCGGTGACGCCGAGGCGTCCATCAGGTCTTCCCGGGGAATGTGAGGCCTTTCGTGGGCCATATTTTCAGACAGATTGGCCTGTTTCGGTGACGCCGAGGCGTCCATCAGGTCTTCCCGGGGAATGTGAGGCCTTTCGTGGGCCATATTTTCAGACAGATTGGCTTGTTTCGGTGACGCCGATGCGTCCATCAGGTCTTCCCGGGGAATGTGAGGCCTTTTGGGGCCATAGGTCAACAAAAGAGTGGGGAATTAGAGCCCTCCGGTGGACTCCCGCCGCAAATGCACCCCGGATTAAAGGCATTATTTCCAGGCCTTTTGGGGCCCTGTTTTCAGACAGTTTGTCGTATTTCGGTGACGCCGAGGCGTCCATCAGGTCTTCCCGGGGAATGTGAGGCCTTTTGGGGCCATAGGTCAACAAAAGAGTGGGGAATTGGAGCCCTCCGGTGGACTCCCGCCGCAAATGCACCCCGGATTAAAGGCATTATTTCCAGGCCTTTTGGGGCCCTGTTTTCAGACAGTTTGCCGTATTTCGGTGACGCCGAGGCGTCCATCAGGTCTTCCCGGGGAATGTGAGGCCTTTCGTGGGCCATATTTTCAGACAGATTGGCCTGTTTCGGTGACGCCGAGGCGTCCATCAGGTCTTCCCGGGGAATGTGAGGCCTTTTGGGGCCATAGGTCAACAAAAGAGTGGGGAATTAGAGCCCTCCGGTGGACTCCCGCCGCAAATGCACCCCGGATTAAAGGCATTATTTCCAGGCCTTTTGGGGCCCTGTTTTCAGACAGTTTGCCGTATTTCGGTGACGCCGAGGCGTCCATCAGGTCTTCCCGGGGAATGTGAGGCCTTTCGTGGGCCATATTTTCAGACAGATTGGCCTGTTTCGGTGACGCCGAGGCGTCCATCAGGTCTTCCCGGGGAATGTGAGGCCTTTTGGGGCCATAGGTCAACAAAAGAGTGGGGAATTGGAGCCCTCCGTTGGACTCCCGCCGCAAATGCACCCCGGATTAAAGGCATTATTTCCAGGCCTTTTGGGGCCCTGTTTTCAGACAGTTTGCCGTATTTCGGTGACCCCGATGCGTCCATAAAGGTCTTCCCGGGGAATGTGAGGCCTTTTGGGGCCATAGGTCAACAAAAGAGTGGGGAATTGGAGCCCTCCGGTGGACTCCCGCCGCAAATGCACCCCGGATTAAAGGCATTATTTCCAGGCCTTTTGGGGCCCTGTTTTCAGACAGTTTGCCGTATTTCGGTGACGCCGAGGCGTCCATCAGGTCTTCCCGGGGAATGTGAGGCCTTTTGGGGCCATAGGTCAACAAAAGAGTGGGGAATCGGAGCCCTCCGGTGGACTCCCGCCGCAAATGCACCCCGGATTAAAGGCATTATTTCCAGGCCTTTTGGGGCCCTGTTTTCAGACAGTTTGCCGTATTTCGGTGACGCCGAGGCGTCCATCAGGTCTTCCCGGGGAATGTGAGGCCTTTCGTGGGCCATATTTTCAGACAGATTGGCCTGTTTCGGTGACGCCGAGGCGTCCATCAGGTCTTCCCGGGGAATGTGAGGCCTTTTGGGGCCATAGGTCAACAAAAGAGTGGGGAATTGGAGCCCTCCGGTGGACTCCCGGTGGACCAAAGGCATTATTTCCAGGCCTTTTGGGGCCCTGTTTTCAGACAGTTTGCCGTATTTCGGTGACGCCGAGGCGTCCATCAGGTCTTCCCGGGGAATGTGAGGCCTTTCGTGGGCCATATTTTCAGACAGATTGGCCTGTTTCGGTGACGCCGAGGCGTCCATCAGGTCTTCCCGGGGAATGAGAGGCCTTTCATGGGCCATATTTTCAGACAGAAAAAAAAGAAAAGTAACCCTTACACTACAAAGGACAGCGGGGAAACGCCCCCAGCAAAGTCACAGGGGAAGTGGGGTAGAAAAGTGGATAGTGTCTGGGGAAAAGTCCACAAAATGATCAAAAATCACACACAGGTACAAGTGCTACAAGTCCCGCCGCGTCCCACCCGAGTCCGAGGTGCCCCCCCACATGTCCAAAACGCACCCAGCAAAGGCGCACTGTGAGTGGGGAAGAGAAGTTGGAAAAGTGGGCAAAAGTCCGGAAAATGATCAAAAACCACACCCAGGTTAGAGTCCCACACGTCCCGCAGTCGCACCCGAGTCCTGGGATGCCCAACATGTCCAAAAAAATCAAAAAAATCCCCGGGCCGGATTTTGGACGCCGGCGTACCGCGTTCGGCCCGCGTGCCGTAGTTTGGCGACCGATTGTAAAAATTGGCCGCTGCCGGCTAGTTTTTTTCCTTGGAGTAAATAGAGAGTAGATCCAGCAGAAAATATGCACTATAAACAAAGAGAGGGAGTTTGGAGGGGCAAAAACGCCCTCTTGGGACTTTTGCAGCAGCACACATCAACCTAGCGGGGAGAAGGCATGCATAGCAGAAGTCCACAAAATGATCAAAAATCACACCCAGGTTGGAGTCCCACAAGTCCCGCCGCGTCCCACCAGAGTCCGGGGGTGCCTGACATGTCCACAGCGCACCCAGCAAAGTCGCACTGTGAGTGGGGAAGAAAAGTTGGAAAAGTGGGCAAAAGTCCCGAAATTGATCCAAAATTATACCCAGGTTAGAGTCCCACAAGTCCCGCCGCGTTCCACCAGAGTCCGGGGGTGCCCGACATGTCCAGAACCCACCCACCCTCCAAACTCACGTCCAGGTCCGTGCGGACCTGAGTGAGGACAGCCTGTCGTCACGTCCGCTTGGCCAACCAAAAAGTAACCGCAGAACACTATACCGTATAGTGTTCTGTGGTTACCTTTTGGTTGACCGACAGTTTACGTTGTATTGCGCACCCTGACGGCAAGTGTGGGAGTCGGTTCTGAAGTATGAAGTAAAGAGACGTAACTTCGTCACCTCGCCTGGTTATTGACTCCAACCCAGAATATTACACTGCCCATACCTATGCTCCGTCAAAGGCTGTGCTACTGGCTGCAAAGCATTGCACTTTCAAATACAACAATGAGTAGAGAGGAGTGTTATGTGTGTATACAGTATGTGTAAATAAATGAACACTGAAATTCAAGTATTGATTTTATTTATATGTATATATATATATATAATAAAATACATATATATATATATATATATATATAGCTAGAATTCACTGAAAGTCAAGTATTTATTTTATATATATATATATATATATATATATATATATATATATATATATATATATATATATATATATATATATATATATATGTGTGGGAAAAAAATCACAAGACTATTTCATCTCTACAGGCCTGTTTCATGAGGGGGGGTTCCCTCAATCATCAGGAGATTTTAATGGGAGCATTCACATACCATGGTTTATATAGGGCACAGAGTGGGTGGGTACAGGCTGGCGTAGGGGCGTGGTGATTGGCTCATGTGTTACCTAGGAGGTGTTTCCGTCTATGGCGGCATGTTGTTACAATTTCGCTGCGCTTGTTGAGGGATGACAGGTCTGGACGGTAAAAAATAAACAGTTTCTCTTTCAAGCATAGGTTGCATCTTTTATTACCACTATTGTAAGGTGTGCTGGATGCAAGAATTTGCCATGTTATTGAATATTCAACATTATTGTCTTTGAGGTCCCAAATGTGTTTGCTGAGTTCTGTGGTATTTCGCAGGTTTTTGTTCCTGAAAGAAGCCTTGTGGTTGTTCCATCTGGTTTTGAATTCACCCTCGAGTAATCCTACATATGTGTCGGATGTGTTAATGTCCTTGCGTATTACCTTAGATTGGTAGACAACTGATGTTTGTAAGCACCCCCCGTTGAGAGGGCAATCAGGTTTCTTTCGACAGTTACGTCCTTTGTTGGTTTTGGAGTCGCTCTGTCTGGGGGCCGACGGCTCATTTGCAATTGTTTTGTTGTGGTTTGAGATGATTTGTCGTATATTGTTCATGCAGCTGTAGCTCAATTTAATGTTGTTCTTGTTGAATACTTTTCTTAGGGTGTTGTCTTTGGGAAAGTGTTTGTCAATCAGATTGAGGAATTTGTGTCCAATGTTCGTTGAGACGTTTTTGCTGTATGGGGGGTTGTACCAGATGATGTCGTTTCGTTTTCTGTTCTTTTTTGGCTGGTTTCCTGGCGTGGGTTCATAGGTGAGGGTGAAATTGTATCCGCTTTCATCAAGGGCTTTTTGGTACGGGGGGGTTTCTTGGTCAAATTCAGCTTTGCTAGATGACAGCATCGATAGCCTTTTATTGATTCCGGTAGGTATTCTTTTCGTGGTGGTGGGTGGGTGGTTGCTGTCATGGTGCACGTATTGGAGTGTTGTGTTGGGTTTCGTGAATGGTTGGTAGCTGTTATTTCTCAGGTTGAAAGTGACGTCGAGGAAGTTGACGGTTTGCTTGTTGGCTTCAATCGTGATCCGTAGGCCGTTCTCTTTGAAAATTTGGCATATGCGCTTCTTGGTATTCTCGCTGCTCCTTGGCGAGGCGCGACTGGCAGTGTGTCGCGCCTCGCCAAGGAGCAGCGAGAATGAGCTGTCGGCCCCCGGACAGAGCGACTCCAAAACCAACAAAGACTGCAACTGTCGAAAGAAACCTGATTGCCCTCTCAACGGGGGGTGCTTACAAACATCAATTGTCTACCAATCTAAGGTAACACGCAAGGACATTAACACATCCGACACATATGTAGGATTAACCGAGGGAGAATTCAAAACCAGATGGAACAATCACAAGGCTTCTTTCAGGTACCAAAACCTGCGGAATACCACAGAACTCAGCAAACACATTTGGGACCTCAAAGACAATAATGTTGAATATTCATTAACATGGCAAATTCTTGCATCCAGCACACCTTACAATAGTGGTAATAAAAGATGCAACCTATGCTTGAAAGAGAAACTGTTTATTATTTACCGTCCAGACCTGTCATCCCTCAACAAGCGCAGCGAAATTGTAACAGCATGCCGCCACAGACGGAAACACCTCCTAGGTAACACATGAGCCAATCACCACGCCCCTACGCCAGCCTGTACCCACCCACTCTGTGCCCTATATAAACCATGGTATGTGAATGCTCCCATTAAAATCTCCTGATGATTGAGGGAACCCCCCCTCATGAAACAGGCCTGTAGAGATGAAATAGTCTTGTGATTTTTTTTCCCCCACACATACAAATATATATATACATATATATATAGTGTATATATATATATATATATATATATATATATATATATATAAGAAATACTTGAATTTCAGTGAATTCTAGCTATATATATATATATCCCCCCTTAACCGCGCCCCTCGGCCCCGCTTCCCCGACCCCGCCTACCTCAACCCCCCCCAAAAATCTCCCGAATTTGGAGGTCTCAAGGTTGGCAAGTATGCCCAAGGGACTGCTTTTATCTAACACTATATTATTATTTATACACCTATAGTGATCACAGAGACAGGTTGTTTTTGTGTTACTGTATATATTTGTTTTTCCTGAAAAATCCCACTTCATATACTTTGGGTAACAACAGTCAATATTTATTTTTTTTTATTTTATTTTTTTAGGGGGGGGTAACAACAGTCAATATTTATTCATTTTATTTTTTATTTTTTATTATAAAATAAAAGTGAGCTTTTGTTAAACCAAATATTGTGTGTTTTCTGGACTCGATAAGAGAATCGATAAGGAATCGGTTCGATAAGAGGATTCGATAATGGCCTCGAACTCGATAATTTCTTATCAAACATCATGTTAGCACACTGTTCGACTTCTTTGCTTAATACATTCCTTAATGTATTTCCAAATACTGATATACTAAAGGTTTCAAAGGGGAACTGACGTTTTGGGGGAATTTTGCCTATCGTTCACAATCATTATGAAAGAAATGGCAACAGATATTTTTTAAAATGTTTTAATGCATTCTATCTTGTATCCATCCATCCATCCATCTTCTTCCGCTTATCCGAGGTCGGGTCGCGGGGGCAGCAGCCTAAGCAGGGAAGCCCAGACTTCCCTCTCCCCAGCCACTTCGTCCAGCTCCTCCCGGGGGATCCCGAGGCGTTCCCAGGCCAGCCGGGAGACATAGTCTTCCCAACGTGTCCTGGGTCTTCCTCGTGGCCTCCTACCGGTCGGATGTGCCCGAAACACCTCCCGAGGGAGGCGTTCGGGTGGCATCCTGACCAGATGCCCGAACCACCTCATCTGGCTCCTCTCGATATGGAGGAGCAGCAGCTTTACTTTGAGCTCCCCCCGGATGACAGAGCTTCTCACCCTATCTCTAAGGGAGAGCCCCGCCACCTGGCGGAGGAAACTCATTTGGGCCGCTTGTACCCGTGATCTTGTCCTTTCGGTCATAACCCAAAGCTCATGACCATAGGTGAGGATGGGAACGTAGATCGACCGGTAAATTGAGAGCTTTGCCTTCCGGCTCAGCTCCTTCTTCACCACAACGGATCGATACAGCGTCCGCATTACTGAAGACGCCGCACCGATCCGCCTGTCGATCTCACCATCCACTCTTCCCTCACTCGTGAACAAGACTCCGAGGTACTTGAACTCCTCCACTTGGGGCAAGATCTCCTCCCCAACCCGGAGATGGCACTCCACCCTTTTCCGGGCGAGAACCATGGACTCGGACTTGGAGGTGCTGATTCTCATCCCATTATTATCATTATTATTATTATTATTATTAATAATAATAATAATTTCAGCATTCTGGGGATATAAGATGTAGGTTATCTGTTAGGAATATTACCATCTGTATTTAAACTTGATTCATGTTGATTATGCCTGCAGCACAATGCCAAAAAAAGAAAGGATACAGAAAAGGAAGGCGAAGGAGCGCCAGGAAGCAGCTAAGGGTAGCAGACCTCTTAATGCATGGCTAAAACCAAGTACTAGCACCAGAATTGAAGAAAGACCACAGACCTCAGAAAGTGTCACACCTGAGAGAGAGGCAGAGACCTTAGAAGCAACACCTGAGAGAGAGGAGGTGGAGAGTGTAGAAGCAACACCTGAGAGAAAAGAGGCTTTAGATGCAACTCCTGACACAGAGGAAGCCATAGAAATCCCGGTAAATGTTGGGGAGGAAGAATCCACAGGAAGGGAGGCAGATGATACTACTGCAGAGGAAGCCATAGATGAGGGGGAAGTTGAAGGAGATACAAGTGATGTAGGAGAAGAGGTCTTATCAAATATTGCAGTATAGTATAGTTGTATAGTTAGCTTCCTATTAGCAAATTTAATTTTACATTAATTTCCATATTGTGTAAAGGACCAAAAAAAATTTTCCTGCCCTTTTCTGACTTTGAGCCCCTGCCCCTCTATAATCATGTGCACGTCCCTGTATATATATATATATATATATATATATATATATATATATATATATATATATATATATATATATATATATATATATATATATATATATATATATAATAAAATACATATATATATATATATATAGCTAGAATTCACTGAAAGTGAAGTATTTATTTTATTCCATCCATCCATCCATTTTCTACCGCTTATTCCCTTTGGGGTCGCGGGGGGCGCTGGAGCCTATCTCAGCTAAAATCGGGCGGAAGGCGGGGTACACCCTGGACAAGTCGCCACCTCATCGCAGGGCCAACACAGATAGACAGACAACATTCACACTCACATTCACACACTAGGGCCAATTTTAGTGTTGCCAATCAACTTATCCCCAGGTGCATGTCTTTGGGGGTGGGAGGAAGCCGGAGTACCCGGAGGGAACCCACGCAGTCACGGGGAGGACATGCAAACTCCACACAGAAAGATCCCGAGCCCGGGATTGAACCCAAGACTACTCAGGACCTTCGTATTGTGAGGCAGATGCACTAACCCCTCTGCCACCGTGAAGCCCGGTGGCAGAGGTGGCATTTTATTTATATTGACATATATATTTTATTGATATATATATATATATATATATATATATATATATAGTGTATATATATATATATATATATAAGAAATACTTGAATTTCAGTGAATTCTAGCTATAAATATAAATATACTCCTCCCCCCTTAACCGCGCCCCCCCGGCCCCGCTTCCCCGACCCCGCCTACCTCAACCCCCCCCCCAAAATCTCCCGAATTTGGAGGTCTCAAGGTTGGCAAGTATGCCCAAGGGACTGATTTTTATTATTTATACACCTATAGTGATCACAGAGACAGGTTGTTTTTGTGTTACTGTATATATTTGTTTTTCCTGAAAAATCCCACTTAATATACTTTGGGTAACAACAGTCAATATTTATTTATTTTATTTTTTATTTTTAGGGGGGTAACAACAGTCAATATTTATTTATTTATTTATTTTATTTTTTATTTTTTATTATATAATAAAAGTGAGCTTTTGCTAAACCAAATATTGTGTGTTTTTTTTCCATATACAACAACCTATCTGGACTCGATAAGAGAATCGATAAGGAATCGGTTCGATAAGAGGATTCGATAATGGGCTCGAACTCGATAATTTCTTATCAAACATCATTCCTAATCATGTTAGCACACTGTTCGACTTCTTTGCTTAATACATTCCTTAATGTATTTCCAAATACTGATATACTAAAGGTTTCAAAGGGGAACTGACGTTTTGGGGGAATTTTGCCTATCGTTCACAATCATTATGAAAGAAATGGCAACAGATATTTTTTAAAATGTTTTAATGCATTCTATCTTGTATCCATCCATCCATCCATCTTCTTCCGCTTATCCGAGGTCGGGTCGCGGGGGCAGCAGCCTAAGCAGGGAAGCCCAGACTTCCCTCTCCCCAGCCACTTCGTCCAGCCCCTCCCGGGGGATCCCGAGGCGTTCCCAGGCCAGCCGGGAGACATAGTCTTCCCAACGTGTCCTGGGTCTTCCCCGTGGCATCCTACCGGTCGGACGTGCCCTAAACACCTCCCGAGGGAGGCGATCGGGTGGCATCCTGACCAGATGCCCGAACCACCTCATCTGGCTCCTCTCGATGTGGAGGAGCAGCGGCTTTACTTTGAGCTCCCCCCGGATGACAGAGCTTCTCACCCTATCTCTAAGGGAGAGCCCCGCCACCCGGCGGAGGAAACTCATTTCGGCCGCTTGTACCCGTGATCTTGTCCTTTCGGTCATAACCCAAAGCTCATGACCATAGGTGAGGATGGGAACGTAGATCGACCGGTAAATTGAGAGCTTTGCCTTCCGGCTCAGCTCCTTCTTCACCACAACGGATCGATACAGCGTCCGCATTACTGAAGACGCCGCACCGATCCGCCTGTCGATCTCACGATCCACTCTTCCCTCACTCGTGAACAAGACTCCGAGGTACTTGAACTCCTCCACTTGGGGCAAGATCTCCTCCCCAACCCGGAGATGGCACCCCACCCTTTTCCCGGGTGAGAACCATGGACTCGGACTTGGAGGTGCTGATTCTCATCCCATTATTATGATTATTATTATTATTATTATTAATAATAATAATAATTTCAGCATTCTGGGGGTATAAGATGTAGGTTATCTGTTAGGAATATTACCATCTGTATTTAAACTTGATTCATGTTGATTATGCCTGCAGCACAATGCCAAAAAAAGAAAGGATACAGAAAAGGAAGGAGAAGGAGCGCCAGGAAGCAGCTAAGGGTAGCAGACCTCTTAATGCATGGCTAAAACCAAGTACTAGCACCAGAATTGAAGAAAGACCACAGACCTCAGAAAGTGTCACACCTGAGAGAGAGGCAGAGACCTTAGAAGCAACACCTGAGAGAGAGGAGGTGGAGAGTGTAGAAGCAACACCTGAGAGAAAAGAGGCTTTAGATGCAACTCCTGACACAGAGGAAGCCATAGAAATGGCAACAGATATTTAAAAATGTTTTAATGCATTCTATCTTGTATCCATCCATCCATCCATCTTCTTCCGCTTATCCGAGGTCGGGTCGCGGGGGCAGCAGCCTAAGCAGGGAAGCCCAGACTTCCCTCTCCCCAGCCACTTCGTCCAGCTCCTCCCGGGGGATCCCGAGGCGTTCCCAGGCCAGCCGGGAGACATAGTCTTCCCAACGTGTCCTGGGTCTTCCTCGTGGCCTCCTACCGGTCGGACATGCCCTAAACACCTCCTTAGGGAGGCACTCGGGTGGCATCCTGACCAGATGCCCGAACCACCTCATCTGGCTCCTCTCGATATGGAGGAGCAGCGGCTTTACTTTGAGCTCCCCCCGGATGGCAGAGCTTCTCACCCTATCTCTAAGGGAGAGCCCCGCCACCCGGCGGAGGAAACTCATTTCGGCCGCTTGTACCCGTGATCTTGTCCTTTCGGTCATGACCCAAAGCTCATGACCATAGGTGAGGATGGGAACGTAGATTGACCGGTAAATTGAGAGCGTTGCCTTCCGGCTCAGCTCCTTCATCACCACAACAGATCGATACAGCGTCCGCATTACTGAATCCGCCTGTCCATCTCACCATCCACTCTTCCCTCACTCGTGAACAAGACTCTGAGGTTCTTGAACTCCTCCACTTGGGACTTAAGATACCATCCATCCATCCATCCATCCATCTTCTTCCGCTTATCCGAGGTCGGGTCGCGGGGGCAGCAGCCTAAGCAGGGAAGCCCAGACTTCCCTCTCCCCAGCCACTTCGTCCAGCTCCTCCCGGGGGATCCCGAGGCGTTCCCAGGCCAGCCGGGAGACATAGTCTTCCCAACGTGTCCTGGGTCTTCCTCGTGGCCTCCTACCGGTCGGACATGCCCTAAACACCTCCTTAGGGAGGCGCTCGGGTGGCATCCTGACCAGATGCCCGAACCACCTCATCTGGCTCCTCTCGATGTGGAGGAGCAGCGGCTTTACTTTGAGCTCCCCCCGGATGACAGAGCTTCTCACCCTATCTCTAAGGGAGAGCCCCGCCACCCGGCGGAGGAAACTCATTTGGGCCGCTTGTACCCGTGATCTTGTCCTTTCGGTCATAACCCAAAGCTCATGACCATAGGTGAGGATGGGAACGTAGATGGACCGGTAAATTGAGAGCTTTGCCTTCCGGCTCAGCTCCTTCTTCACCACAACGGATCGATACAGCGTCCGCATTACTGAAGACGCCGCACCGATCCGCCTGTCGATCTCACCATCCACTCTTCCCTCACTCGTGAACAAGACTCCGAGGTACTTGAACTCCTCCACTTGGGGCAAGATCTCCTCCCCAACCCGGAGATGGCACCCCACCCTTTTCCGGGCGAGAACCATGGACTCGGACTTGGAGGTGCTGATTCTCATCCCATTATTATCATTATTATTATTATTATTATTAATAATAATAATAATTTCAGCATTCTGGGGATATAAGATGTAGGTTATCTGTTAGGAATATTACCATCTGTATTTAAACTTGATTCTTGTTGATTATGCCTGCAGCACAATGCCAAAAAAAGAATGGATACAGAAAAGGAAGGAGAAGGAGCGCCAGGAAGCAGCTAAGGGTAGCAGACCTCTTAATGCATGGCTAAAACCAAGTACTAGCACCAGAATTGAAGAAAGACCACAGACCTCAGAAAGTGTCACACCTGAGAGAGAGGCAGAGACCTTAGAAGCAACACCTGAGAGAGAGGAGGTGGAGAGTGTAGAAGCAACACCTGAGAGAAAAGAGGCTTTAGATGCAACTCCTGACACAGAGGAAGCCATAGAAATAGCAACAGATATTTAAAAATGTTTTAATGCATTCTATCTTGTATCCATCCATCCATCCATCTTCTTCCGCTTATCCGAGGTCGGGTCGCGGGGGCAGCAGCCTAAGCAGGGAAGCCCAGACTTCCCTCTCCCCAGCCACTTCGTCCAGCTCCTCCCGGGGGATCCCGAGGCGTTCCCAGGCCAGCCGGGAGACATAGTCTTCCCAACGTGTCCTGGGTCTTCCCCGTGGCCTCCTACCGGTCGGACATGCCCTAAACACCTCCTTAGGGAGGCGCTCGGGTGGCATCCTGACCAGATGCCCGAACCACCTCATCTGGCTCCTCTCGATATGGAGGAGCAGCGGCTTTACTTTGAGCTCCCCCCGGATGACAGAGCTTCTCACCCTATCTCTAAGGGAGAGCCCCGCCACTCGGCGGAGGAAACTCATTTCGGCCGCTTGTACCCGTGATCTTGTCCTTTCGGTCATAACCCAAAGCTCATGACCATAGGTGAGGATGGGAACGTAGATCGACCGGTAAATTGAGAGCTTTGCCTTCCGGCTCAGCTCCTTCTTCACCACAACGGATCGATACAGCGTCCGCATTACTGAAGACGCCGCACCGATCCGCCTGTCGATCTCACGATCCACTCTTCCCTCACTCGTGAACAAGACTCCGAGGTACTTGAACTCCTCCACTTGGGGCAAGATCTCCTCCCCCAACCCGGAGATGGCACCCCACCCTTTTCCCGGGCGAGAACCATGGACTCGGACTTGGAGGTGCTGATTCTCATCCCAGTCGCTTCACACTCGGCTGCGAACCGATCCAGTGAGAGCTGAAGATCCTGGCCAGATGAAGCCATCAGGACCACATCATCTGCAAAAAAGCAGAGACCTAATCCTGCAGCCACCAAACCGGATCCCCTCAACGCCTTGACTGCGCCTAGGAATTCTGTCCATAAAAGTTATGAACAGTTACAACAATTCTATCTTGTAAATAAACGTAAATAAAAGTCCGCTTATAGCAGAGCCAATGGAAGGTCCTCTATTCCGCCCGTAAAGCCCAATAAATAACCATCCAAAATATTCCATTTACATTTGGTGACTTGAATATTAACCAAGTATTAGTGATATTGTTATTATAAGTTCTAACACAGACAATATATTTATTTAATTTTAGAATAATTGTTGTACATTCTTGGGTAGCAGTTTATAGTTTGCTTTGTAAATACAAACCCCGTTTCCATATGAGTTGGGAAACTGTGTTAGATGTAAATATAAACGGAATACAATGATTTGCAAATCCTTTTCAACCCATATTCAGTTGAATATACAAGGATGGGGCGAGGGTCACCACTTTGTCAACAAATGCCTGAGCAAATTGTTGAACAGTTTAAGAAAAACCTTTCTCAACCAGCTATTGCAAGGAATTTAGGGATTTCACCATCGACGCTCCATAATATCATCAAAGGGTTCAGAGAATCTGGAGAAATCACTGCACGTAAGCAGCTAAGCCCGTGACCTTCCATCCCTCGGGCTGTACTGCATCAACAAGCGACATCGGTGTGTAAAGGATATCACCACATGGGCTCAGGAACACTTCAGAAACCCACTGTCAGTAACTACAGCTGGTCGCTACATCTGTAAGTGCAAGTTAAAACTCTCCTATGCTAGGCGAAAACCGTTTATCAACAACACCCAGAAACGCCGTCGGCTTCGCTGGGCCCGAGCTCATCCAAGATGGACTGATGCAAAGTGGAAAAGTGTTCTGTGGTCTGACGAGTCCACATTTCATATTGTTTTTGGAAACTGTGTCCTCCGGACCAAAGAGGCAAAGAACCATCCGGATTGTTCTAGGCGCAAAGTGTAAAAGGCAGCATGTGTGATGGTATGGGGGTGTATTAGTGCCCAAGACATGGGTAACTTACACATCTGTGAAGGCGCCATTAATGCTGAAAGGTACATACAGGTTTTGGAGCAACATATGTTGCCATCCAAGCAACGTTACCATGGACGCCCCTGCTTATTTCAGCAAGACAATGCCAAGCCACGTGTTGCATCAACGTGGCTTCATAGTAAAAGAGTGCGGGTACTAGTGATGGGTTGATGAGGCGTCATGAAGCGTTTCGACACATTGCAAAACTGTATTGATACTGTGTCGATACTGTGTCACTAAATACTGACATCTGCTGGACATTAAAAATCCCTACAGGCAACCTATGGACCGACTCAACTGATTTGATGACTTAATACCAACCTTTTTGAAACCAAAAACTACTTCTTGGGTACTGATTAATGCGAAGGGCTACCAGTTTGATACACACTTAAATAAATAAATATATTGTCATTTGTAAGTTACACGTAAGTGTGATTTAAACAAGAATAGCTAAATAAATAAATTTATATAAATAAAAAAATGGGCATTTCTGTCTGTCATTCTGTCGTACATTTTTTTTTTCCTTTTACGGAAGGTTTTTTGTAGAGAATAAATGATGAAAAAAACACTTAAAAGAGGAGAAAACACGAAAAAAAATTAAAACAAAATTTTGAAACATAGTTTATCTTCAATTTCGACTCTTTAAAATTCAAAATTCAACCGACAAAAAGAAGAGAAAAACTAGCTAATTTGAATCTTTTTGAAAAAATTAAAAAAAAAAATTTATGGGACATCATTAGTCATTTTTCCTGATTAAGATACATTTTAGAATTTTGATGACATGTTTTAAATTGGTTAAAATCCAATCTGCACTTTTGTTAGAATATTTAACAAATTGGACCAAGCTATATTTCTAACAAAGACAAATCAGTATTTCTTCTAGATTTTCCAGAACAAAAATGTTAAAAGAAATTCAAATTACTTTGAAATAAGATTTAAATTTGATTCTACAGATTTTCTAGATTTGCCAGAATAATTTTTTTGAATTTTAATCATTTGAAGAAATATTTCACAAATATTCTTCTTCGAAAAAAACAGAAGCTAAAATATTTATTATTCTTTACAATAAAAAAAAAAAAAAAATAACATTTTGAAACATAGTTTATCTTCAATTTCGACTCTTTAAAATTCAAAATTCAACCGACAAAAAGAAGAGAAAAACTAGCTTATTTGAATCTTTTTGAAAAAATTAAAAAAAAGAATTTATGGAACATCATTAAGTAATTTTTCCTGATTAAGATACATTTTAGAATTTTGATGACATGTTTTAAATTGGTTAAAATCCAATCTGCACTTTGTTAGAATATTTAACAAATTGGACCAAGCTATATTTCTAACAAAGACAAATCAATATTTCTTCTAGATTTTCCAGAACAAAAATGTTAAAAGAAATTCAAATTACTTTGAAATAAGATTTAAATTTGATTCTACAGATTTTCTAGATTTGCCAGAATAATTTTTTTGAATTTTAATCATTTGAAGAAATATTTCACAAATATTCTTCTTCGAAAAAAACAGAAGCTAAAATATTTATTATTCTTTACAATAAAAAAAACAAAAAAAAAACATTTTGAAACATAGTTTATCTTCAATTTCGACTCTTTAAAATTCAAAATTCAACCGACAAAAAGAGGAGAAAAACTAGCTAATTTGAATCTTTTTGAAAAAATTTAAAAAAAGAATTTATGGAACATCATTAGTCATTTTTCCTGATTAAGATACATTTTAGAATGTTGATGACATGTTTTAAATTGGTTAAAATCCAATCTGCACTTTGTTACAATATTTAACAAATTGGACCAAGCTATATTTCTAACATAGACAAATCAGTATTTCTTCTAGATTTTCCAGAACAAAAATGTTAAAAGAAATTCAACTTACTTTGAAATAAGATTTAAATTTGATTCTACAGATTTTCTAGATTTGCCAGAATAATTTTTTTGAATTTTAATCATTTGAAGAAATATTTCACAAATATTCTTCTTCGAAAAAAACAGAAGCTAAAATATTTATTATTCTTTACAATAAAAAAAAAAAAATAACATTTTGAAACATAGTTTATCTTCAATTTCGACTCTTTAAAATTCAAAATTCAACCGACAAAAAGAAGAGAAAAACTAGCTTATTTGAATCTTTTTGAAAAAATTAAAAAAAAGAATTTATGGGACATCATTAGTCATTTTTCCTGATTAAGATACATTTTAGAATTTTGATGACATGTTTTAAATTGGTTAAAATCCAATCTGCACTTTTGTTAGAATATTTAACAAATTGGACCAAGCTATATTTCTAACAAAGACAAATCAGTATTCCTTCTAGATTTTCCAGAACAAAAATGTTAAAAGAAATTCAAATTACTTTGAAATAAGATTTAAATTTGAATCTACAGATTTTCTAGATTTGCCAGAATAATTTTTTTGAATTTTAATCATTTGAAGAAATATTTCACAAATATTCTTCTTCGAAAAAAACAGAAGCTAAAATATTTATTATTCTTTACAATAAAAAAAAAAAAAAAAAAAACATTTTGAAACATAGTTTATCTTCAATTTCGACTCTTTAAAATTCAAAATTCAACCGACAAAAAGAAGAGAAAAACTAGCTAATTTGAATCTTTTTGAAAAAATTTAAAAAAATAATTTATGGAACATCATTAGTAATTTTTCCTGATTAAGATACATTTTAGAATGTTGATGACATGTTTTAAATTGGTTAAAATCCAATCTGCACTTTTGTTAGAATATTTAACAAATTGGACCAAGCTATATTTCTAACAAAGACAAATCAGTATTTCTTCTAGATTTTCCAGAACAAAAATGTTAAAAGAAATTCAAATTACTTTGAAATAAGATTTAAATTTGATTCTACAGATTTTCTAGATTTGCCAGAATAATTTTTTTGAATTTTAATCATTTGAAGAAATATTTCACAAATATTCTTCTTCGAAAAAAACAGAAGCTAAAATATTTATTATTCTTTACAATAAAAAAAAAAAATAATAACATTTTGAAACATAGTTTATCTTCAATTTCGACTCTTTAAAATTCAAAATTCAACCGACAAAAAGAAGAGAAAAACTAGCTAGTTTGAATCTTTTTGAAAAAATTTAAAAAATAATTTATGGGACATTATTAGTCATTTTTCCTGATTAAGATACATTTTAGAATTTTGATGACATGTTTTAAATTGGTTAAAATCCAATCTGCACTTTGTTAGAATATTTAACAAATTGGACCAAGCTATATTTCTAACAAAGACAAATCAGTATTTCTTCTAGATTTTCCAGAACAACAATTTTAAAAGAAATTCAAAATACTTTGAAATAAGATTTAAATTTGATTCTACAGATTTTCTAGATTTGCCAGAATAATTTTTTTGAATTTTAATCATTTGAAGAAATATTTCACAAATATTCTTCTTCGAAAAAAACAGAAGCTAAAATATTTATTATTCTTTACAATAAAAAAAAAAAACAACAACATTTTGAAACATAGTTTATCTTCAATTTCGACTCTTTAAAATTCAAAATTCAACCGACAAAAAGAAGAGAAAAACTAGCTAATTTGAATCTTTTTGAAAAATTTTTAAAAAAGAATTTATGGAACATCATTAGTAATTTTTCCTGATTAAGATACATTTTAGAATTTTGATGACATGTTTTAAATTGGTTAAAATCCAATCTGCACTTTGTTAGAATATTTAACAAATTGGACCAAGCTATATTTCTAACAAAGACAAATCAGTATTCCTTCTAGATTTTACAGAACAAAAATGTTAAAAGAAATTCAAATTACTTTGAAATAAGATTTAAATTTGATTCTACAGATTTTCTAGATTTGCCAGAATAATTTTTTTGAATTTTAATCATTTGAAGAAATATTTCACAAATATTCTTCTTCGAAAAAAACAGAAGCTAAAATATTTATTATTCTTTACAATAAAAAAATAAAAAAATAACATTTTGAAACATAGTTTATCTTCAATTTCGACTCTTTAAAATTCAAAATTCAACCGACAAAAAGAAGAGAAAAACTAGCTAATTTGAATCTTTTTGAAAAAATTTAAAAAAATAATTTATGGGACATCATTAGTCATTTTTCCTGATTAAGATCCATTTTAGAATTTTGATGACATGTTTTAAATTGGTTAAAATCCAATCTGCACTTTTGTTAGAATATTTAACAAATTGGACCAAGCTATATTTCTAACAAAGACAAATCAGTATTCCTTCTAGATTTTCCAGAACAAAAATGTTAAAAGAAATTCAAATTACTTTGAAATAAGATTTAAATTTGATTCTACAGATTTTCTAGATTTGCCAGAATAATTTTTTTGAATTTTAATCATTTGAAGAAATATTTCACAAATATTCTTCTTCGAAAAAAACAGAAGCTAAAATATTTATTATTCTTTACAATAAAAAAAAAAAAAAAAAAACATTTTGAAACATAGTTTATCTTCAATTTCGACTCTTTAAAATTCAAAATTCAACCGACAAAAAGAAGAGAAAAACTAGCTTATTTGAATCTTTTTGAAAAAATTAAAAAAAAGAATTTATGGAACATCATTAGTCATTTTTCCTGATTAAGATACATTTTAGAATTTTGATGACATGTTTTAAATTGGTTAAAATCCAATCTGCACTTTGTTACAATATTTAACAAATTGGACCAAGCTATATTTCTAACAAAGACAAATCAGTATTCCTTCTAGATTTTCCAGAACAAAAATGTTAAAAGAAATTCAAATTACTTTGAAATAAGATTTAAATTTGATTCTACAGATTTTCTAGGTTTGCCAGAATAATTTTTTTGAATTTTAATCATTTGAAGAAATATTTCACAAATATTCTTCTTCGAAAAAAACAGAAGCTAAAATATTTATTATTCTTTACAATAAAAAAAAAAAAAAAAAACATTTTGAAACATAGTTTATCTTCAATTTCGACTCTTTAAAATTCAAAATTCAACCGACAAAAAGAAGAGAAAAACTAGCTAATTTGAATCTTTTTGAAAAAATTAAAAAAAAGAATTTATGGAACATCATTAGTCATTTTTCCTGATTAAGATACATTTTAGAATTTTGATGACATGTTTTAAATTGGTTAAAATCCAATCTGCACTTTGTTAGAATATTTAACAAATTGGACCAAGCTATATTTCTAACAAAGACAAATCAGTATTCCTTCTAGATTTTACAGAACAAAAATGTTAAAAGAAATTCAAATTACTTTGAAATAAGATTTAAATTTGATTCTACAGATTTTCTAGATTTGCCAGAATAATTTTTTTGAATTTTAATCATTTGAAGAAATATTTCACAAATATTCTTCTTCGAAAAAAACAGAAGCTAAAATATTTATTATTCTTTACAATAAAAAAATAAAAAAATAACATTTTGAAACATAGTTTATCTTCAATTTCGACTCTTTAAAATTCAAAATTCAACCGACAAAAAGAAGAGAAAAACTAGCTAATTTGAATCTTTTTGAAAAAATTTAAAAAAATAATTTATGGGACATCATTAGTCATTTTTCCTGATTAAGATCCATTTTAGAATTTTGATGACATGTTTTAAATTGGTTAAAATCCAATCTGCACTTTTGTTAGAATATTTAACAAATTGGACCAAGCTATATTTCTAACAAAGACAAATCAGTATTCCTTCTAGATTTTCCAGAACAAAAATGTTAAAAGAAATTCAAATTACTTTGAAATAAGATTTAAATTTGATTCTACAGATTTTCTAGATTTGCCAGAATAATTTTTTTGAATTTTAATCATTTGAAGAAATATTTCACAAATATTCTTCTTCGAAAAAAACAGAAGCTAAAATATTTATTATTCTTTACAATAAAAAAAAAAAAAAAATAACATTTTGAAACATAGTTTATCTTCAATTTCGACTCTTTAAAATTCAAAATTCAACCGACAAAAAGAAGAGAAAAACTAGCTTATTTGAATCTTTTTGAAAAAATTAAAAAAAAGAATTTATGGAACATCATTAGTCATTTTTCCTGATTAAGATACATTTTTAGAATTTTGATGACATGTTTTAAATTGGTTAAAATCCAATCTGCACTTTGTTAGAATATTTAACAAATTGGACCAAGCTATATTTCTAACAAAGACAAATCAGTATTTCTTCTAGATTTTCCAGAACAAAAATGTTAAAAGAAATTCAAATTACTTTGAAATAAGATTTAAATTTGATTCGACAGATTTTCTAGATTTGCCAGAATAATTTTTTTGAATTTTAATCATTTGAAGAAATATTTCACAAATATTCTTCTTCGAAAAAAACAGAAGCTAAAATATTTATTATTCTTTACAATAAAAAAAAAAAACAACAACATTTTGAAACATAGTTTATCTTCAATTTCGACTCTTTAAAATTCAAAATTCAACCGACAAAAAGAAGAGAAAAACTAGCTAATTTGAATCTTTTTGAAAAATTTTTAAAAAAGAATTTATGGAACATCATTAGTAATTTTTCCTGATTAAGATACATTTTAGAATTTTGATGACATGTTTTAAATTGGTTAAAATCCAATCTGCACTTTGTTAGAATATTTAACAAATTGGACCAAGCTATATTTCTAACAAAGACAAATCAGTATTCCTTCTAGATTTTACAGAACAAAAATGTTAAAAGAAATTCAAATTACTTTGAAATAAGATTTAAATTTGATTCTACAGATTTTCTAGATTTGCCAGAATAATTTTTTTGAATTTTAATCATTTGAAGAAATATTTCACAAATATTCTTCTTCGAAAAAAACAGAAGCTAAAATATTTATTATTCTTTACAATAAAAAAATAAAAAAATAACATTTTGAAACATAGTTTATCTTCAATTTCGACTCTTTAAAATTCAAAATTCAACCGACAAAAAGAAGAGAAAAACTAGCTAATTTGAATCTTTTTGAAAAAATTTAAAAAAATAATTTATGGGACATCATTAGTCATTTTTCCTGATTAAGATCCATTTTAGAATTTTGATGACATGTTTTAAATTGGTTAAAATCCAATCTGCACTTTTGTTAGAATATTTAACAAATTGGACCAAGCTATATTTCTAACAAAGACAAATCAGTATTCCTTCTAGATTTTCCAGAACAAAAATGTTAAAAGAAATTCAAATTACTTTGAAATAAGATTTAAATTTGATTCTACAGATTTTCTAGATTTGCCAGAATAATTTTTTTGAATTTTAATCATTTGAAGAAATATTTCACAAATATTCTTCTTCGAAAAAAACAGAAGCTAAAATATTTATTATTCTTTACAATAAAAAAAAAAAAAAAAAAACATTTTGAAACATAGTTTATCTTCAATTTCGACTCTTTAAAATTCAAAATTCAACCGACAAAAAGAAGAGAAAAACTAGCTTATTTGAATCTTTTTGAAAAAATTAAAAAAAAGAATTTATGGAACATCATTAGTCATTTTTCCTGATTAAGATACATTTTAGAATTTTGATGACATGTTTTAAATTGGTTAAAATCCAATCTGCACTTTGTTACAATATTTAACAAATTGGACCAAGCTATATTTCTAACAAAGACAAATCAGTATTCCTTCTAGATTTTCCAGAACAAAAATGTTAAAAGAAATTCAAATTACTTTGAAATAAGATTTAAATTTGATTCTACAGATTTTCTAGGTTTGCCAGAATAATTTTTTTGAATTTTAATCATTTGAAGAAATATTTCACAAATATTCTTCTTCGAAAAAAACAGAAGCTAAAATATTTATTATTCTTTACAATAAAAAAAAAAAAAAAAAACATTTTGAAACATAGTTTATCTTCAATTTCGACTCTTTAAAATTCAAAATTCAACCGACAAAAAGAAGAGAAAAACTAGCTAATTTGAATCTTTTTGAAAAAATTAAAAAAAAGAATTTATGGAACATCATTAGTCATTTTTCCTGATTAAGATACATTTTAGAATTTTGATGACATGTTTTAAATTGGTTAAAATCCAATCTGCACTTTGTTAGAATATTTAACAAATTGGACCAAGCTATATTTCTAACAAAGACAAATCAGTATTCCTTCTAGATTTTACAGAACAAAAATGTTAAAAGAAATTCAAATTACTTTGAAATAAGATTTAAATTTGATTCTACAGATTTTCTAGATTTGCCAGAATAATTTTTTTGAATTTTAATCATTTGAAGAAATATTTCACAAATATTCTTCTTCGAAAAAAACAGAAGCTAAAATATTTATTATTCTTTACAATAAAAAAATAAAAAAATAACATTTTGAAACATAGTTTATCTTCAATTTCGACTCTTTAAAATTCAAAATTCAACCGACAAAAAGAAGAGAAAAACTAGCTAATTTGAATCTTTTTGAAAAAATTTAAAAAAATAATTTATGGGACATCATTAGTCATTTTTCCTGATTAAGATCCATTTTAGAATTTTGATGACATGTTTTAAATTGGTTAAAATCCAATCTGCACTTTTGTTAGAATATTTAACAAATTGGACCAAGCTATATTTCTAACAAAGACAAATCAGTATTCCTTCTAGATTTTCCAGAACAAAAATGTTAAAAGAAATTCAAATTACTTTGAAATAAGATTTAAATTTGATTCTACAGATTTTCTAGATTTGCCAGAATAATTTTTTTGAATTTTAATCATTTGAAGAAATATTTCACAAATATTCTTCTTCGAAAAAAACAGAAGCTAAAATATTTATTATTCTTTACAATAAAAAAAAAAAAAAAATAACATTTTGAAACATAGTTTATCTTCAATTTCGACTCTTTAAAATTCAAAATTCAACCGACAAAAAGAAGAGAAAAACTAGCTTATTTGAATCTTTTTGAAAAAATTAAAAAAAAGAATTTATGGAACATCATTAGTCATTTTTCCTGATTAAGATACATTTTTAGAATTTTGATGACATGTTTTAAATTGGTTAAAATCCAATCTGCACTTTGTTAGAATATTTAACAAATTGGACCAAGCTATATTTCTAACAAAGACAAATCAGTATTTCTTCTAGATTTTCCAGAACAAAAATGTTAAAAGAAATTCAAATTACTTTGAAATAAGATTTAAATTTGATTCGACAGATTTTCTAGATTTGCCAGAATAATTTTTTTGAATTTTAATCATTTGAAGAAATATTTCACAAATATTCTTCTTCGAAAAAAACAGAAGCTAAAATATGTATTATTCTTTACAATAAAAAAAAAAAATAATAACATTTTGAAACATAGTTTATCTTCAATTTCGACTCTTTAAAATTCAAAATTCAACCGACAAAAAGAAGAGAAAAACTAGCTTATTTGAATCTTTTTGAAAAAATTAAAAAAAAGAATTTATGGGACATCATTAGTAATTTTTCCTGATTAAGATACATTTTAGAATTTTGATGACATGTTTTAAATTGGTTAAAATCCAATCTGCACTTTGTTAGAATATTTAACAAATTGGACCAAGCTATATTTCTAACAAAGACAAATCAGTATTTCTTCTAGATTTTCCAGAACAAAAATGTTAAAAGAAATTCAAATTACTTTGAAATAAGATTTAAATTTGATTTTTACAGATTTTCTATATTTGCCAGAATAATTTTTTTGAATTTTAATCATTTGAAGAAATATTTCACAAATATTCTTCGTCGAAAAAACAGAAGCTAAAATATTTATTATTCTTTACAATAATAAAAAAAAAAAAATAACATTTTGAAACATAGTTTATCTTCAATTTCGACTCTTTAAAATTCAAAATTCAACCGACAAAAAGAAGAGAAAAACTAGCTAATTTGAATCTTTTTGAAAAAATTTAAAAAAATAATTTATGGGACATCATTAGTCATTTTTCCTGATTAAGATACATTTTTAGAATTTTGATGACATGTTTTAAATTGGTTACAATCCAATCTGCACTTTGTTAGAATATTTAACAAATTGGACCAAGCTATATTTCTAACAAAGACAAATCAGTATTTCTTCTAGATTTTCCAGAACAAAAATGTTAAAAGAAATTCAAATTACTTTGAAATAAGATTTAAATTTGATTCTACAGATTTTCTAGATTTGCCAGAATAATTTTTTTGAATTTTAATCATTTGAAGAAATATTTCACAAATATTCTTCTTCGAAAAAAACAGAAGCTAAAATATTTATTATTCTTTACAATAAAAAAATAAATAAATTCACTTGAACATTGATTTAAATTGTCAGGAAAGAAGAGGAAGAAATTTAAAAGGTAAAAAGGTATATTTGTTTAAAAATCCTAAAATCATTTTTAAGGTTGTATTTTGTCTCTAAAATTGTATTTCTAAAAGTAATAAGAAGCAAAGTAAAACAATAAATGAATTTATTTAAACAAGTTTAGACCCATCCATCCATCCATTTCCTACCGCTTATTCCAAGTGAAGACCAAGTCTTTAAAATATTTTCTTGGATTTTCAAATTCTATTTGTAGTTTTGTCTCTTTTTAGAATAAAAAATGTGGAGCAAAGCGAGACCAGCTTGCTAGTAAATAAATAAAATTTAAAAAATAGAGGCAGCTCACTGGTAAGTGCTGCTCTTTGAGCTATTTTTAGAACAGGACAGCGGGCGACTGATCTGGTCCTTACGGGCTACCTGGTGACCGCGGGCACCGCGTTGGTGACCCCTGCCCTAGTATATACAATAATATAAACCAAGTCATTGTATTTCATTTAAATAAAAATATATTTTTATCTTTTTTAGATACAGTCAATAAATAATGTGAACATGTATCATAACATGGACATCTAAGAGAAGGTGTTGTGGATGATTGTGGACTGGGAATTTTTTTAATTTAATTTTTTTACACATTTTTAGAAAAAATAAAAAATAAAAAATAAAGTTTTTCCGACGTATTACATTTTAGACGATTTCTCTTCTTAGTTATTATTTCTCCGGCTATAGAAAAGAGCCGCTCACAGGGCACAGAGGAGGCGTCAGTGCGACACAGTTGGCGTATCGGTCACGTGACCAAAACAGCTCATGATCGGTCACGTGACTTTCTATAAGCGGTACGCGCACCGACACAGGGTTTCGCTCTATGAGCTCGACGCATGCGCCGATGCATCGGTGTTGCCGGACCCATCACTAGCGGGTACTAGACTGGCCCGCCTGCAGTCCAGACCTGTCTCCCATTGAAAATGTGTGGCGCATTATCCATCCATCCATCCATCTTCTTCCGCTTATCCGAGGTCGGGTCGCGGGGGCAGCAGCCTAAGCAGGGAAGCCCAGACTTCCCTCTCCCCAGCCACTTCGTCCAGCTCCTCCCGGGGGATCCCGAGGCGTTCCCAGGCCAGCCGGGAGACATAGTCTTCCCAACGTGTCCTGGGTCTTCCCCGTGGCCTCCTACCGGTCGGACATGCCCTAAACACCTCCTTAGGGAGGCGCTCAGGTGGCATCCTGACCAGATGACCGAACCACCTCATCTGGCTCCTCTCGATGCGGAGGAGCAGCGGCTTTACTTTGAGCTCCCCCCGGATGACAGAGCTTCTCACCCTATCTCTAAGGGAGAGCCCCGCCACCCGGCGGAGGAAACTCATTTCGGCCGCTTGTACCCGTGATCTTGTCCTTTCGGTCATAACCCAAAGCTCATGACCATAGGTGAGGATGGGAACGTAGATCGACCGGTAAATTGAGAGCTTTGCCTTCCGGCTCAGCTCCTTCTTCACCACAACGGATCGATACAGCGTCCGCATTACTGAAGACGCCGCACCGATCCGCCTGTCGATCTCACGATCCACTCTTCCCTCACTCGTGAACAAGACTCCGAGGTACTTGAACTCCTCCACTTGGGGCAAGATCTCCTCCCCAACCCGGAGATGGCACTCCACCCTTTTCCGGGCGAGAACCATGGACTCGGACTTGGAGGTGCTGATGTGGCGCATTATGAAGCCTAAAATAGCACAACGGAGACCCCCGGACTGTTGAACAACTTAAGCTGTACATCAAGCAAGAATGGGAAAGAATTCCACCTGAGAAGCTTCAAAAATGTGTCTCCTCAGTTCCCCAAAATTTTACTGAGTGTTGTTAAAAGGAAAGGCCATGTAACACAGTGGTGAACATGCCCTTTCCCAACTACTTTGTCACGTGTTGCAGCCATGAAATTCTAAGTTAATTATTATTTGCCAAAAATAAATAAAGTTTATGAGTTTGAACATCAAATATGTTGTCTTTGTAGTGTGAGTATGGGTTGAAAAGGATTTGAAAATTGAAAATTAACCAAGTCATTGAATTTAAATAATTTTGATTCAATAAATAAAGGGTTTGAATATGACGTAGCCAAAGTTTTGGTGTATCTGTGGATTTAAGTGACTAGCATCCGGTGTTCTGGAGCCTGGGGTAAAACGTCTATTTTGAGGTGATTAGTCGAGCTCCTGGGGACCCCTTAGCTCCTGTCTGAGCACAGAAGGTTGAAGAAGCCCCTGGCCAGGATGTGAGTGGTCAAACAGGATCCTTATAGTTGGTGAGAAGCACACTTGCCTTTGTTTTGTTGTTAGCCAGATGGTTCTCCACCATCCTCTTGGAGTTGCAACATTTCAGGAGGAGTTGAGACGGCACAGACACAAGGGGGCAGTATAGCTCTATGTATTTTATCATACAGTATATATGTAATAATCAACAGTAATACTATAAATAATCTAGAGAATGGAGTGTGACTAATTCAAAAGTGTGTGTGTGAGGCTGTGTGTGTGATTAAATGTAGTGTGTTACCAAATGTTGAACGCGAAGAAGGAACAATGCAGGAAGAAAGTCCATGAGCAGGCGGAGGTAGTCAGGGAGTATGGCCATATTACTATTTATTAATGAATTAATTAAAAAATATTCATATTTTATTAATATAATTTCTGATTGTTCCCCTCCCTCAGGGGGGGAACTCGACAGGGCAGTTGCTGGTTGTTCCATCTCCATCGTTGGGGTCCCTGCGGGTGGGGTGGGTGGTTCCCGGGGCCCCATGCTGGGCGGTCTTGCAGAGGCTGACTTGGGTGGGGTGGCCGGAAGCAGGCCGCGCCGCGCTCTCCGGGGGTGGGGGGGGTGGGGGGTGGGGGGGGGGTGTTTTTGTCTCTCTGTCTAATCCTCCTCTTGTCCCCACAATTTCCCCCTCTGTCTTCCTTTTTTTCTCTTTCTATCCCCTCCTGCTCCGGCCCGGCTGCACCAAATGATAATATAAATACATTTAATAAAGTCAAATACAAATAAGGCAACAATAGAAGTATCCTACACTTCTCTTTTCTAAAGTAAATGTGAACAGCCGATATGGGCATCTACATCTACTTTATGATTTGCCTGAGACGCTGGACAAGACAAAAAAAAAAAAAAAAAGAAAAGGAAAAAAGGGAGAATGGCGAGGCGTCAGAGGTCCATGTCCAAGCGGAGGTCGAGGATGAAGGGAGGCAGTCCAGAATCCAGAGGGGAACAACAGGGGATCACAGGAGAACTCGGGAAAGCACTGCGGGAGGACAACACGGACATCAGACACAGAAACAAGGAAGTCACAGGGGAAGAGCGAATATGCAGGATACAAGCCAGACAAGGGGTGCTTATTAGGGTAACGAATAATTAAGTTCCGGCCAGGATCCATTAGTCCTTATACCGCTCGTCCTCATCAGTCCCAGGTGTGCAGATTGCCGATCGCCCACAGCCTTGCCGGCATGTGGGCGTGATGCGGCCAACGCGTGCAGGAGCAGTCCTGGCGGGCTGCCCACGGAGGTGCTGGCAGCCCTTGCTGCAGATGACGAGCGGGATCGAGCCCGCGCCGTGACTGTAGTCCCTCTTGGTTGCTGTTATTCCTCTCCTCAAGTTTCCTCTGACGCCACTGGTCATTGGCCCTACATGCACAGATTTGAGCTCTCAGTGGTTTACTGCGCCTCAACTGTCAGCTATGGTTTTTTATTGTTGAACACCTTGATCTCTTTTTCCGCTGTGACATAGTCTGTGCAGGTCTTGATGTAGAACAATACAGTCTCAGTGTATTCATTCAGCTCAAAGTGATCAAACATCCGTTCACTCAGTGTTGTCAAAGCAGTCCTGCAGCTGGCCAAATGTTGCTTCAGGTCAGGATCCTCTGGTTCTTATGGCTGGTCTGAGGGGTTTTTAGACTGGGACCATGAGCATTGAGATGTGATCAGATGTGCCCGAGTGGGGAGGGTACTGATTTGTAGGCGTCTTTCAGATTACAATACACCGTGTCTACTGTGTTTTGCCCTTTAGTGGGACCTTCTACATACTGCACTAACTTGGGTAAAACATTCTTTAGATATACCCAAATGAAATCCCCAGTTGCGATGAAACCTTCTTCAGGATGAGCCTTCTGCAGTCTGTTTATGACGTAGTAGAGCTGGATGAGAGCCATGCTAAAAATAGCATCGAGGCAGATGTATACAGCATGACTCTTCGATTCCTCAGCAAATGGAAGGGCCTTCAGATAACAGCCATAGCTTCTGACCCAGGAGAGCAGTTGGTGACTATAATTTTGCTCTCTGTACACCAGCTATGATGCACATTGATGCAAAGTCCCCCACCTCTGGTATTACCGGCGTTGCTGGTTCTGACAAAGCGATACCAAGTGCGGCCAGCTAGCTATGCTTACGCATCCAGGACGAGTAAGTGAAGCCAAGTTTCTGTTATTAATGTCCCGCATCAGTCCTGAGTGTTGTAATCCGTCAGCAATAGCTGCAGCTTGTCTGTTTTGTGGACCATAGACGTGGCATTGGTCAATGGAATATTTGTCAGAGCAGGTCTGTGGCGCTGCTTCTTTAGCCTGGCTCGCAGGCCCTCTCCGCATCCTCGCTTTTGTTGTCGTTTCCTGAGATCGGTAGGTTGTGAGCTCAAACCCCGGCCGAGTCATACCAAAGACTATAAAAATGGGACCCATTACCTCCCTGCTTAACACTCAGCATCAAGGGTTGGAATTGGGGGTTAAATCACCAGAAATTATTCCCAGGCACGGCCACCGCTGCTGCCCACTGCTCCCCTCACCTCCTAGGGGGTGAACAAGGGGATGGGTCAAATGCAGAGGACAAATTTCACCACACCTAGTGTGTGTGTGACAATCATTGGTAAGAGAAGAGACGTTTGATTAGGTCATTTTATTGATTGATTGATGACAGAAAAAACTTACAAGTAACAGAGAGCACAAAGACCTCATGATTTTCTATCAGATTTAATTCTCCAAAGGAAACACTTTTCAACAATAAACGTTTTGACTAAAGTGTTGCTTTGTTCCTCCTATCCCTTTTAAATCTCTTTTGAAAATGTTTTCTCTCCAATCTATCAAGGTAGCTAATTGGCATCTTTTATCCGGGAATAACGCTACACATCACCCTAAATCGCCACTTCCCAACCACACCCGCCCCCAGTGGTCATTAATAGAATGACAGTTAGAAAGGTAGAACAGGAACACGATGTCAGAAGTAAATGTCAAACTAATATCGCTGCAGTTCTATTTCAGATAAACTGCTGAGCGCTTTCTACATTTTTAGAGTTTGACGGCTTAATGGGTGGTGGACACACTTAATTTGACGACACCATCAACAACCTTGAAAATAATGTGGCGGTCGTCATCTACTTCGGGATCGCGAAGCCCAACGCAAACTTCAATGCCTTCGTCCAACAAAACATTGATGACGGGTGCTGGATCCTCTGGATCGTCAACGCCGCCGTCGACGCCGCCGTCAACGCCGCCGTCAACGCCGCCTTCACCGCCTTCACCGCCTTCACCGCCTTCACCGCCTTCACCGCCTTCACCGCCTTCACCGCCTTCACCGTCTTCAACGCCACCATCATCAGTAAATTGACTTTTTATTCCTGTTTGATTGGAATGCAGTCACATATCAGTGTGTACTGGGGTACTTCATGTATTGCAATACAGTGTGTACAATTCTGTACGTCATGTCTGGTTTAGTGTTGGAGGACTTACCGACAAGCAGAAGCAGAAAGAGGAAAATCTTGATCATGGTTGCGTTTGTGTCCTGTGATGTCCAAGAGGAAGTACTTCCTGTAAGACAGTTAAACACAACACTGAATGCTTGATAGAAAGTAGGTGGTGTCCATCAGAAGATGGTGTCCTGTTGTTCAGTGCTCAGGTAGACCATGGACACCTCTGTCCCAACGTCCGCATGTTTCTCTACCAGAGCCATGGTTCACTATTGTGTGTCCCATAAACTCTGTTGTCCTCAAAGACTCAACTACATCTCTCCCCACTGGAAATTATAGAAACTGAGAACTGAACAGTGTTCCTTACGAACGCTGATTGATTGAACACAGTTGGGGCGTTTCTGAAAGTTTTATTGGGATACGATAGCCGTCGTTACATTTTGCAGGAATATCTTTTTTCCCCCTGTTGTTATTGCAGGGCACTTGACAGAGGAGAGAAGGAAGAATGATAAGAACTTTTGAGTTGCAATTATTTTTATGTGGCATCTCTGTGCTGAAGAACGCTGATTAGTGGAACGATAGTGGGACAACAAGACAAAAAAAATGAATGAGATAAAAAGAGTAGCCAACCACAGTTTAAGAAAAATTTGCATTCATTTTGTCCTTTTATTTTCATGTTGAGCCTGTCTTGGTTTTGTACACAATGCCTAAATAAAATATAGCATCACATTACAGCCCCTAAAGGAAACGTGGTAGTGGACCCCGCTATCCTTGATGCCACACCCTTTCAGTTAAGGACATGCCCACCACGCTAAATACAGGTAAAAAGTCTGAATCTGAAAAAAATAATAATAATAATAATTTGAATAGCAAAAGATCTTAACCTAAAAAATAAGTGAAATTGTAAAACCCGCATGGATCTATCATTTACTGAGGGTACGACTTTCTGACTGTTGGACTCCGTGGACAAAAGCCTTACTTTTTCTGTAGAATCTAGTCAAGGAATCAAGGTAGACATGTACTGTACCACTTATCCATACGTCTCCAGTCTGACTTGTAGAAACTACCTGAACTGTGAAATGTGCTGGAAACACGAACCACACAGGTTTACAGGAACATTCAAGAACTAAAGGCTGCAGAAACCTTTAGTACCTAAACTTTTGATGGACAAGGCTAATGTCCAAGAGTACCATGGTCCTCTGTACATGTACAATACACACCACACTTTTCAACAATCATCTTTATCCTGGAATTTAAGATGAAGAAATGACTCACCGCTCTGAAAGTCTGCTGGTAGGGTTTGGACTGGTGCTTTTCTCAAATCTTAGTGTCCTGGTCTCTGTCCCTGCCTTTATAAAGAGCCTGGCATCTCGATCTGCCCCCATTATTAAGTGGTTTGAGCAGAACAGGTTTGGCTTCGCCAATTAATTAAACCTGTTTTGCAGTTTTATAATAGTTCATTATAATTGGGGCGGTATGGCATAGTGGGTAGCGTGCCAGAAACCTGAGGGTTGCAGGTTCACTCCCCACCTCTTGACATCCAAATCGCTGCCGTTGTGTCCTTGGGCAGGACACTTCACCCTTGCCCCCGGTGCCGCTCACACTGGTGAATGAATGAATGGTAGGTGGTGGTCGGAGGGGCCGTAGGCGCAAACTGGCTGCCTTGCTTCCGTCGGTCTACCCCAGGGCAGCTGTGGCTACAAATGTAGCTTACCACCACCAGGTGTGAATGAATGATGGGTTCCCACTTCTCTGTGAGCGCTTTGAGTATCTAATAATAGAAAAGCGCGATATAAAATCTAATCCATTAATTCATGGAACTAAAAATAATTCATTAGTTTTGCCTATTGAGGATTACAAACCTCCTGCCAGGGTGGAGAAGCTGAATATGATTTTGTAGATAATGAGACACATTTGTTCAAATGAAGGACACTATCCGCTCTCCCTGTTTATTGTACAGGACACTGGAGACAACTGACACTCGCCAATTAGTTTGCAAGGCACCTAAACGATTTCCTTGGAGGTAGACAGACAACATTCACACTCACATTCACACACTAAGACCAATTTGGAGCCAATCAACCTATCCCCAGGTGCATGTCTTTGGAGGTGGGAGGAAGCCAGAGTACCCGGAGGGAACCCACGCAGTCACGGGGAGAACATGCAAACTCCACACAGAAAGATCCCGAGCGCAGGATCGAACCCAGGACTTTCGTATTGTGAGGCAGACGCACTGTCTATCTGTGTTGACCCTGTGATGAGGTGGCGACTCGTCCAGGGTGTACCCCGCCTTCCGCCCGAATGCAGCTGAGATAGGCTCCAGCACCCCGCGACCCCGAACGGTACAAGCGGTAGAAAATGGATGGATGGATGGGTAATTACACGCCTCGCCTCGTCGGCCACACGTCCCATGGATGCTGATATCAATTCCATTGCTCGCCTCATGTCCAATAGAAGTAGTCTAATATGTGGGGTTCCGCAAGGCAGCTGCCTGGGACTTTCCATTTTTACAAACGATCTCCCTCTAGTGACTGAAAAATCTAAATTGGTATTGTATGCTGATGATTCTAAATGATATCATTCTGCTTCTACCATAAGTGAACTTAACTCTGTGTTATGATCCGCTGCCCAGATCAGGTTCTGTTTGGTTTTTGGACTCCCTCAGTTCCTGTTTTGTGCAACCCCGGGTTTGTTTTCAGTTACCATGGGTGCTTATTGTTTTCACCTGTCTCTGATTGGTGTTCGGGACACTCACCTGTTTCCCGAGCACTGATCAGAGCGATATTTAAGACTGCCTTTTCCGGTCAGTCAGTCTGGCTTCCTAATTTGCTACCTGCAACAGTTGACGACGACTTTGATTCCTGTTTGTGTATGCTAGCTCCCGTGCTAGCCTCCTTCGCTTTGCCTCCCATGCTATGAGCACACCTTTGTTTTTCCCTGTATGATTTATCCCAATAAATCATTTCCTACCTGCACGCTGTGTCCGGAGTCTGTCTGCATCTTGGGAGAGCGACCCCCGCATCACCATGCGACCCGGTCGTCACACTCTGTCTTTTCCAAGGATTTGAATGCAGTGTTTGAATGGGTGAATAGCAATAGACTGGTTTTAAATATGAAGAGGTATTATGTGGAAGGGAGGGTGTTAGTTTAGGGTTGTAGTTGCCTGGAGGTGTTCTTTTCGTGTGGTTTTGAAGGAGGATAGAGATGCCCTTTCTTTTACACCTGTTGGGAGTGCATTCCATAATGATGTGGCATAGAAAGAGAATGAGTTAAGACCTTTGTTAGTTCGGAATCTGGGTTTAACGAGGTTAGTGGAGCTCCCGGTATCAGGGAGGTGCAGCGGATTTTATAGACTAGGCTAAGTGCAAGTTGTTTTACTCTGTCCTCCACCCTGAGCCAGCCCACTTTGGAGAAGTGGGTAGGAGTGAGGTGTGATCTGGGGTGGAGGTCTAGAAGTAATCTGACTAGCTTGTTCTGGGATGTTTGGAGTCTAGATTTGAGGGATTTGGAGGTGCTAGGGTACCAGGAGGTGCATGCGTAATCGAAAAAGGGTTGAACGAGAGTTCCCGCCAGAACCCTCATGGTGCTTTTGTTGACCAGAGAGGAGATTCTGTAGAGAAATCTTGTACTTTGGTTGACCTTTTTGATTACCTTGGTTGCCATTTAATCACATGAAGGATTAGCCTCTAGAATGGAACCTAGGTAGGTGACCTCATCCTTCCTTGTGATAACAATGTCACCCACTTTTATAGTAAAGTCATTGACTTTCTTAAGGTTGATGTGGGACCCAAACAGGATGGATTCAGTTTCACCCAAGTGTATGGATAGCTTGTTGTCAGCGAGCCAGGTGCAAATTCTACAGAGTTCAGCACTGAGGATTTTCTCCACCTGTGACTTGTCCTTGCCGGATACCAGCTGGGCTGAGTCATCCGCAAACAAGAACAATTCACAGTCACATACTGATGACATGTTGTTTATGTATATTAGGAACAGTAAAGGCCCTAATATACTGCCTTGGGGGACTCCACAGCTCACTGAGAGGGGGGGGGGGGACACACGGTGCCGTTCACCTCTACCACCTGTTCCCTCCCCTCCAAGTAAGATTGCATCCTGCTCGATGAGGTTTTATCAAATCCGATTGCTCTGAGTTTATCCAACAGTATAACGTGGTCAACGGTGTCAAAGGCCTTCTGAAGGTCCAGCATGACCATGCCGCAGTATTCGCCCGCATCCACCTCATGTTTGATGTGGTCGGTCAGATAGAGAAGGCATGTGTCAGTGGAGTGGTTAGTTCTGAAGCCGGATTGGAATTTGTACATGAGTTTATTAGTGGCAAGGTAACTATCGACCTGTTCATAAACTATTTTTTCTATTACTTTCGAAATGAAACTGAGAATAGAAACAGGTTGGTAGTTGCCAGGTTCCAATTTGCTTCCTATTTTAAAGAGGGGAGTTACTATTGCTATCTTAAAATCTTTTGGTACTTGGCCTTGTGTAATTGAGAGGTGTATTATGTGCGTGATGATAGGGGCAATGGGGGAGGCAGAGTGTTAGAATAATTATGTCTATATTATCATCATAACTTTATGCTTAAGGGCCATACTATAAAGTATTGTCAATTTGTGCAGAGCTAGCAATCCGAAAGATTGCTAGCCTCTTTATCAGTGTTGTGTCCAGACTCGGCCTGCTGGCAGCCAAGGCCGAATATTTGGTTCCAAGACGAGACAAAGCGGAGACTGGGCGATATCCCCTTCCCTCAGTCACCGTGATGTAATAGGGCCATTTCCTAATAAATGGAGGAGGCGCACGGGCTTTCCTTTAGAACATAGTTTGGATCTGTAACTAGAGTACAGCCCAAAACACGTGTCTCCTCATGAGCTAAATTGAACTCTGTCTCTGACTGATTCCTTGCTTCTTGTCTGATTAATAGATGTCAACAGTGTTTGCACCTGACAGGGAACTCGACAGGGCAGTTGCTAGTTGTTCCATCTCCATCTTTGGGGTCCCTGCGGGTGGGGTGGGTGGTTCCCGGGGCCCCATGCTGGGCGGTCCTGCGGAGGCTGACTTGGGTGGGGTGGCCGGAGGCAGACTGCGCCGCGCTCTCCGGGGGTGGTGGGTGGGCTTGTAGGGGCCCAGTTGCTGGTGGGGCGGGGGAGGTCTCTCTGGTTGCCCCGGGTGGGGCGTCCCGCCTTTCTGCCCGTGTGGGGTGTGGTCTCTCGCTGGCTTGAGGTCTGGTTGTCCCCTGCTTCTCTCGTGCCTTGTCCTCTGCTGGGTGCGTCTGTCTGCGGCCTGCTGCTGGCTCTTACGGGTGGCACGGTGGGCCGGGCTCGGGGGTCCCTGTCGCTGCCCGGCCTGGCTGCGTGGGGCCAGTGGTCCCTCGTTCCCTGGGCGCCACACATGCTGTTTGTGGGTTGGGCTCTCTGGGTGGCTGGGGCCGTACTCTGGCTCCCACACACACTGGGAGTCAAATATATTGTAAATGCAAATACACATATACTCACATACATACATACATACATAGGTACCTACGCTCCCACATACATACACAAATACAGTACATACCTACATACTCAAAGTTCATACATCCACAAGCACATTCACTGTACAAACATACATATAAACATACTGTACATATACATTCACTGTACAAACACGTATGCACATTCTGTACATATACAAGTACATATACATACATACTAGGGGTGTAGCACTACAGAGAGAACAAGTCCACACCTTATGTCAAAAATGATTTACGACCTAGGTGTCAAAAATGATTTACGACCTAGGTGTCAAAAGGTCAAATGATTAATGACCTTAGGGTCAAAAGGTTAAATGATTAATGACCTTGGGGTCAAAGGTCAAAGGGGGGTGGGGTTATGGAAAGGTCAGAGGGAGGGGGGGAAGAGGGGGGAATACACCTTGTGTCAGAAATGATTAATGACCGGGATACACCTTGTGTCATAACGAGATTTATGACCCTAGAAGAGGAGGTGGGGTTATGGAAAGGTCAGAGGGAGGGGGGTATGAGGAGTCCCACGAGTCCCGCAGCCGGCCTTGTGAGCCCCAACAAAGTCGTGGGAGGAGTGGGGGAGAAAAGTTGGAAAAGTGGTCAAAAGTCCTCAAAATGTTCAAAAATCACACGCGTAATAAACACCAGGTGCTCTCATTTTCTCACACATACGCACACGCACACAAAGTCTCACCTTGATACACTTTTGTGCGTGAAAATAACCAGATGCATGCTGAAAAACATATTTAAAAGCTGGAAAAACTCTGGTAGAGCACACTCTTCAGAGGGGTTTGAGAATGAGGGGTAATTTTTTATTTTTTTTACTGATTGTAATATATCTGTTTAGAGGTTATATAATAACAAGTATTTATTCTAAATAAAAGCAGTTAAACACCGCGTGGAAATTCACGCTCAGCCGAGGGACGTTCTCGGGGAAGCTTCATCCATTTTGCGTAAGTACTGGTTATTTTTTTACATTGTTTTATTACCTCTGTTTTACAACGTTATTGGTATATTTTATTAGACGATGATCTAGTCGACGCAGAAGTAAGAGACAACGGGCTTTGTTTGATTGATCTTACAAAGTTGGAAAACGACTCTGGCGGTGAGTTTAAACTATTGATTTGTTTGATATTATTTGTATTCATTATTTTGTTTTATAGAGGGGATGTGGGAAGATTCTAAAGAGATCTCTTTTTCACAATCACAGTTTGGTGAGTCAAATGATTTTCAATTTACAAGAAAAAACATACATTATACAATATATATATATATATATATATATATATATATATATATATATATATATATATATATATATAAATATATATATATATACAGGTAAAAGCCAGTAAATTAGAATATTTTGAAAAACTTGATTTATTTCAGTAATTGCATTCAAAAGGTGTAACTTGTACATTATATTTATTCATTGCACACAGACTGATGCATTCAAATGTTTATTTCATTTAATATTGATGATTTGAAGTGGCAACAAATGAAAATCCAAAATTCCGTGTGTCACAAAATTAGAATATTACTTAAGGCTAATACAAAAAAGGGATTTTTAGAAATGTTGGCCAACTGAAAAGTATGAAAATGAAAAATATGAGCATGTACAATACTCAATACTTGGTTGGAGCTCCTTTTGCCTCAATTACTGCGTTAATGCGGCGTGGCATGGAGTCGATGAGTTTCTGGCACTGCTCAGGTGTTATGAGAGCCCAGGTTGCTCTGATAGTGGCCTTCAACTCTTCTGCGTTTTTGGGTCTGGCATTCTGCATCTTCCTTTTCACAATACCCCACAGATTTTCTATGGGGCTAAGGTCAGGGGAGTTGGCGGGCCAATTTAGAACAGAAATACCATGGTCCGTAAACCAGGCACGGGTAGATTTTGCGCTGTGTGCAGGCGCCAAGTCCTGTTGGAACTTGAAATCTCCATCTCCATAGAGCAGGTCAGCAGCAGGAAGCATGAAGTGCTCTAAAACTTGCTGGTAGACGGCTGCGTTGACCCTGGATCTCAGGAAACAGAGTGGACCGACACCAGCAGATGACATGGCACCCCAAACCATCACCCAACCATGCAAATTTTGCATTTCCTTTGGAAATCGAGGTCCCAGAGTCTGGAGGAAGACAGGAGAGGCACATTGCCTGAAGTCTAGTGTAAAGTTTCCACCATCAGTGATGGTTTGGGGTGCCATGTCATCTGCTGGTGTCGGTCCACTCTGTTTCCTGAGATCCAGGGTCAACGCAGCCGTCTACCAGCAAGTTTTAGAGCACTTCATGCTTCCTGCTGCTGACCTGCTCTATGGAGATGGAGATTTCAAGTTCCAACAGGACTTGGCGCCTGCACACAGCGCAAAATCTACCCGTGCCTGGTTTACGGACCATGGTATTTCTGTTCTAAATTGGCCCGCCAACTCCCCTGACCTTAGCCCCATAGAAAATCTGTGGGGTATTGTGAAAAGGAAGATGCAGAATGCCAGACCCAAAAACGCAGAAGAGTTGAAGGCCACTATCAGAGCAACCTGGGCTCTCATAACACCTGAGCAGTGCCAGAAACTCATCGACTCCATGCCACGCCGCATTAACGCAGTAATTGAGGCAAAAGGAGCTCCAACCAAGTATTGAGTATTGTACATGCTCATATTTTTCATTTTCATACTTTTCAGTTGGCCAACATTTCTAAAAATCCCTTTTTTGTATTAGCCTTAAGTAATATTCTAATTTTGTGACACACGGAATTTTGGATTTTCATTTGTTGCCACTTCAAATCATCAAAATTAAATGAAATAAACATTTGAATGCATCAGTCTGTGTGCAATGAATAAATATAATGTACAAGTTACACCTTTTGAATGCAATTACTGAAATAAATCAAGTTTTTCAAAATATTCTAATTTACTGGCTTTTACCTGTATATATGTTTACTTACAGATGTTTCTTTTACGCCTCTGGCACGTTGGTCGGTCTTAACCGAACGTTCGACGGCATCACACGTTCTGAAGAAGTCTACATCGAAGACCAGCTTGCGGAGGAGGAGGCGGAGGAGGAAGTTTTAACCCCGCAAAAGAGTCCTGCCATTGAAGAATTGTTCCCGGACAAAATTGTCGAAAAAGACGTCGAATGTCCCTCCTTTGAAGACTTGCTTACGGAGGATGCGGAGGATTTTTTCCCGGTAAAGAGTCCAGAAGAGGCTGCCGACGAAGTCGTTGAAGGCTCGCTTGCTGTGGATGAGAAGGCTTTTCTCCCGGCAAAGATTCCAGAGGAGGCCGCCGTCGAAGGCTTGCTCAGGGACAACATCATCGAAAAAGACGGCGAAAGTCCTACATGCTCCCGCTGTAAGTTATTTTTGTTTTCTGTATGTTTTTCCTAAATGCGTCGGAGTTTTGAGGAGCTCCTCACACTACAACGTTGTCAGCCCAAATGAATTTCGCGCTCAGAGAAGTAGGCGGGGTTTGATTGCAGAGGTGGGGGTTTGTTTCCGGGTGCGATTGTGAGAGTGTTGAGTGAAAACGACAGCGCCACATGCGGTTAAAGTCGATCATGTTTTTTTATTTTTTTTTATTTTTACAGGCGGTAAGAAGAAGCGGAAGAGGAAGAGTCGAGAGCCGAGCAGACTGGAGCAAAAAAGACAACGGATCAAACAACACTACAAGATACTGGCTCGTACCTTTGAGATGTTGTCTGACATTGTTTAATACATGTTTGATTGATATAACTTTTTTTTTTTTTAATTTTCTTTTTTGAGAAATAGAATGGCCGACGAAAAAATTGTAGTTTCACCCGAATTAGTGGAGGATGAGGGAGAAATAGAAAACGAAAATGTTCCTAATCATCATTTAGAATCAAATAAAGGGGTAGAACGTGATTCACAGTTTTTCAATCCTTTACAACAAGCGCTACGTCATGTAGAATCAAATAACCAAGCAGAATGCCATCCATCCATCTTCTTCCGCTTATCCGAGGTCGGGTCGCGGGGGCAGCAGCCTAAGCAGGGAAGCCCAGACTTCCCTCTCCCCAGCCACTTCGTCCAGCTCCTCCCGGGGGATCCCGAGGCGTTCCCAGGCCAGCCGGGAGACATAGTCTTCCCAACGTGTCCTGGGTCTTCCTCGTGGCCTCCTACCGGTCGGACATGCCCTAAACACCTCCTTAGGGAGGCGCTCGGGTGGCATCCTGACCAGATGCCCGAACCACCTCATCTGGCTCCTCTCGATGCGGAGGAGCAGCGGCTTTACTTTGAGCTCCCCCCGGATGGCAGAGCTTCTCACCCTATCTCTAAGGGAGAGCCCCGCCACCCGGCGGAGGAAACTCATTTGGGCCGCTTGTACCCGTGATCTTGTCCTTTCGGTCATAACCCAAAGCTCATGACCATAGGTGAGGATGGGAACGTAGATCGACCGGTAAATTGAGAGCTTTGCCTTCCGGCTCAGCTCCTTCTTCACCACAACGGATCGATACAGCGTCCGCATTACTGAAGACGCCGCACCGATCCGCCTGTCGATCTCACGATCCACTCTTCCCTCACTCGTGAACAAGACTCCGAGGTACTTGAACTCCTCCACTTGGGGCAAGATCTCCTCCCCAACCCGGAGATGGCACTCCACCCTTTTCCGGGCGAGAACCATGGACTCGGACTTGGAGGTGCTGATTCTCATCCCAGTCGCTTCACACTCAGCTGCGAACCGATCCAGTGAGAGCTGAAGATCCTGGCCAGATGAAGCCATCAGGACCAAATCATCTGCAAAAAGCAGAGACCTAATCCTGCAGCCACCAAACCGGATCCCCTCAACGCCTTGACTGCGCCTAGAAATTCTGTCCATAAAAGTTATGAACAGAATCGGTGACAAAGCAGAATGTGATTCGGACTTTTTTCATTCTTAAATGATAAATGATAAATGGGTTGTACTTGTATAGCGCTTTTCTACCTTCAAGGTACTCAAAGCGCTTTGACACTACTTCCACATTTACCCATTCACACACACATTCACACACTGATGGAGGGAGCTGCCATGCAAGGCACTAACCAGCACCCATCAGGAGCAAGGGTGAAGTGTCTTGCTCAGGACACAACGGACATGACGAGGTTGGTACTAGGTGGGGATTGAACCAGGGACCCTCGGGTCGCGCACGGCCACTCTTCCACTGCGCCACGCCGTCCCCATTCTTCACACACTGCAATTTATCATTCAAACTGGAAATCAAACTATAACCCATCTTTGCAAGATACTCATAACGGATTAAATTTAAACACAAACACAGACGCACACACGCAACCGCAGCAACAGGGAGATTTGGAGGGGGACGGGGTACAGCCACAGGGTGAAATGGCGGGGGTGCAGCAGCAGCGGACAACTCATGACCATCCAAATTTAAATGAGACCCAGAGAGGTGAGGGTTTAAATGTCTTGAGACGCGAAGTGTTTAACAATGTCGAGTTAAAAAGTGTTTTATCTTTTCCTCAAAACAGCGGTGTAACAGATTACGCCACATTTTACCGTCGAGTCATGGGGAACCTTGAAAACTTGACAAATAGGGTCGTTGAGGAGGCTAGACCCAACGACATCGTTCAATTAGAGTTTATCGGTGACAGGGCGCGAAAACACGCTTCATTTACGTTTCAAAACGATGCCGGGGAAGTAATGAATGCTTTTCAAAACGTGCTAGACCTGCTGGTACAATCAAACGCAGAAATTATGAACGACGACGAAAAACAGGTAGTAGTTCAAGTGATGCATAATCCTAGAGGCGGTGTTAGAAGAAAAGCCGAAACCCTTTTGGAACATGAACTCAACAAAAAGAAAGCTCACTATCTGTATAAACCAAACAACGCGAATAATCATCTCTGTTTTGCCATCAGCCTAGACCATCTGATTCATCCCGAATTTACGGATAGTCAGGCTGTGCTGGAGGCTAAACATATACAGAGAAAAGCGGGCTTAGACGATCAAACCCCCGTCACTTTCAGTCATATTCATGCGTTTGAAAAAGTCGTGCGACGTAAAATTGTCATACTGTACAGAGAAGAGGATCAACGCCCCTTCTCGCTGTTTGAGACAGATTCCCCTAAATCAGATAATCCGTCGCATTTGTATTTATCTCAAAATCATTACAACGGTATCATCAACATTAAAGGATTTTTGTCAAAACCGTACGTTTGCCACTACTGCTACAGAGGGCACTTCAAATCAAATCAAATCAAATCAAATCAACTTTATTTATAGAGCACATTTAAAATTTACCACAGGGGTAGCCAAAGTGCTGTACAATGAACAGGTTAAAAGATAAAACGAGTACCGAGCAAACACAACACAACACAAACAGAACACGATAAAAAAATAAATAATTAAAATAGAATTAATAAAAACATAAAAACATAAAAACAGGATCACAGCAGGAGTATTATGGGGCGCCATTGCAGGATGGATATCACTCAGTGTTAAAAGCCATGGAATAAAAGTATGTTTTTAAGAGAGATTTAAAAACAGGAAGAGAGGAGGCTTGTCTAACACTCAGGGGTAGGTCGTTCCAGAGCTTGGGAGCAGCAACGGCGAAAGCTCTGTCACCTCTAAGCTTCAGCCTTGTGTCAGGGACCGTCAACAGCAGCTGATCGGCTGATCTTAAGGATCGGGTGGGGCAGTAAGGCTGAAGGAGGTCGGAGAGATAGGTTGGCGTGAGGTTGTTTAGACATTTAAAAACAAATAAAAGGAGTTTAAAATGTATTCGGTAACGCACAGGGAGCCAGTGAAGGGACGCTAAAATAGGGGTGATGTGCTCACGTCTGCGGGTCTGTGTTAGCAGACGAGCAGCAGAGTTCTGCACGAGCTGCAGGCGGGCGAGGGAGGCCTGGCTAATGCCAACATACAAGGCATTGCAGTAGTCAAGACGAGTCGAGATAAAAGCGTGGATTAATTTCTCAAGATCATGTCTTGATAGAAGCGGTTTCACTTTCGCTATTTGGCGTAATTGATAAAAGCTTTTTTGAACGACGCTGCTGATTTGTTTTTCGAATTTAAAATCTGAGTCAAACTTTACCCCCAGGTTTGTGACACAGTCGCTGAGATACGGGGTCAGAGTGCCGAGGTCAACGTTGGGGGAGGGAGAGCGACTTGGACCGAACAACATAACTTCTGTTTTATCTTCATTTAGGCTCAGGAAGTTAGCTGAAAGCCAGACTTTGATGTCGTGCAGGCAGTCAATAAGACGTTGAACCGTGTTATTTTGTGCCATGGGAAAATAAATCTGGCAATCATCGGCATAAAAATGAAATGCAATACTGTACTTCCTAAAAATAGAACCAAGGGGGAGAAGGTAAAGCGCAAATAAAATTGGGGCAAGGATTGAGCCCTGGGGGACCCCATGTGGTAAAGGAGCTGTGGACGACATAAAACTGTCTACTTTTACACAAAAACTCCTGTCGGTTAGGTACGACCGGAACCAGTTGAGTCTGTTGGCAAAGCCAACAGACACAAATGCGACGGTCATTGCGTGGTCTGTACAATTCCCGACTGTGTAAAAATAACGACAAAATCAGTCTTTTGCCAGGATTGCAACATGTGGGCACGTACACCTACATGTCTACTCAAACATAGGGAAAAACAGTCGGTAATGGGTAAACTACTCAGCATTTGCGATCGGCGGAAAAAATGCCTTGAATGCTGGCTATATTACAAAGTACCCGTTTCTACAGGTATCGACAATCACAAGTGTCCCAAGTCAACATGTCGAATATGTAAAGTGGAGTTACCCCGCAGTGACACAGAGGCAGCAGGAACAGGACATCTTTGCTATATACAAAAACTACCAAGCGATGTAAAGCACAATGATAACATCATATTTTACGATTTTGAGACGTTGGTTGGTGCCAACAGTACACACATTCCTTTTCTAGTCTGTACAAAGACGTTGCAAGGAGAAGAGTGGTGTGCTTTTGGTACGGACTGCGTTACAGTTTTCCTCACACATTTTAGGAAAGCTTGTTATCGTCAATCTACATTTATCGCCCACAATTCGAGAGGATTTGACGGATACTTGATTCTGAGTGGTATGGTACAGTTGGGCATAGCACCCTCTATCATTATGCAGGGGAGTAAAGTTCTCTGTTTTGAAGACCGTGATTTTAGGCTAAAATACATTGACTCGGTTTCCTTTCTTACCATGCCACTCAGTGCCATGCCTAAAGCGTTGGGACTCAATGATTGCTGGTCCAAGGGGTATTTTCCTCACAAATTTAGTTCGGAGGAACATTTAAACTATGTAGGAAAATACCCCCCAATCAGCAATTACGGAGTAGAACGCATGACGGCCGACGAGCGGGACAAGTTTGAGACGTGGTATCGTAAAAAGAGCCGAGAGGTCTTTGATTTTCAAAAACAAGCGGTACATTACTGCAAAAACGACGTTGACGTTGTTCGTGCAGGATGCCTCAAATTTAGAGCTGAGTTTATGCATGAGACGCATGTTGATCCTTTTAGCCGTATCACCATAGCGTCAGCCTGCATGAAGGTGTTTGTGACTAATTTCCTCGAACCAGACTCTCTAGCCATACCTTCCCCGGATAACTACCAAGGGACGTGTAAAAAATACTCGCATGCCAGCATCCAATGGTTAGAATGGGAGGCGCATCGTCGTGGAATTTTTATACAGCATGCTTTAAACAAAGGAGAAAAACAGATGGGGTCATACTTTGTAGACGGATTTGCTGTAATCGGCGACAAACCGTTTGTCTGGGAATTTCAGGGATGTTTTTATCACGGATGCCCGACGTGTTTTGAACCCAGTGCCGTATGTCCGTTGACAAACACTCGTTATGAAGAGTTGCACAGGGTTGCCGAGGAAAAAATGGAGGCGTTAAAGCGCGACCACAAGGCCAACATCATTATCATCAGAGAGCACGAGTGGAATGAGATGAAAAAATCACAACCCAGGGTGATAAACTTTCTCAAAACTCACAATTTCCCCGAACCTCTCATCCCACGAGATGCTCTTTTTGGGGGTAGGACGAGTGCCTTCAGCTTGAGGCACACGGCAGGTGAGAAGCAGCGTGTATTGTATGAGGATGTCACCTCTCTCTACCCGTACGTCAACAGCGCATTTCCTTACCCATTGGGTCATCCCGTCATCATCCACACGGATTTTGAGGACGTTCAAAACTATTTTGGTCTGGTCAGAGCTATCGTTCACCCTCCTCGAGGTCTCTATTTTCCAGTGCTACCCTACAGAACGGCCAAAGGCAAACTAGTGTTTACACTTTGTCGCTCATGCGCCGAAAACAATAACCAACAGGGACCTTGTGAGCATGATGAGGAAGGTAGGGCGCTGACGGGAGTCTGGGTCACGGTTGAATTCAACAAAGCTCTGCAGTTGGGGTACAGAGTCGATAAGATTACGGAGGTATGGCACTTTGAAAAGCAGAGCGGTAGCGTCTTTACGGGTTACGTTCAAACTTTTCTAAAGGGGAAGCAAGAAGCTTCGGGGTATCCTAAAGAAGCCGTCGATGCAGAAAGCAGGGAAAAGTACATTCACGAATATCGTGAAAATCAGGGAATACTGTTGGATGCTGCAAAAATCGAGGTCAACCCCGCCAAGAGACAAATGTCAAAACTCTTTTTAAACAGTCTTTGGGGAAAGTTTGCGGAGAGGCACAATAGAACTCAGACCACCTTGGTGAAAAAAAGTGAAGAATTTCACAACTTTGTATTTTCAGGAAAATATACGGTTGAATATTTCTCCTTTCTCAGCGATAAGATTGCTATGGTACAGTGGAGATACGGCAAAAACAGCATGGTGCTTCCCGGTAACACAAAGAATGTATTTATTGCCGCTTTTACCACCGCTTACGCACGCTTGAAAATGTATGGTTACCTAGAGAAGCTGCAAGAGAGAGTTCTTTACACAGACACCGATAGTTTAATCTACACGGTAAACGAGGAGGAAGCTTCTCTGGAGACGGGCTCCTATCTAGGGGATTTGACGGATGAGTTGGGGTGCGACAGCATTCAAGAATTTGCCTCTGCCGGTCCAAAGAGTTATGCCTACCAAACCCTACGGGGTAAAAAAACTGTGCTGCGTGCCAAGGGAATTACTCAAAACAGAGAGTGTTGCGAGAGGGTCAACTTTGACAGCGTCAAAGATTTGGTAGAGGGATATCTACAGGGAGAGAAAACGGGTGAGATATACACGCCTCATCATCAAATTGCTCGTGATAAAAGGGGCTTCCTTTTAAAAAACACTTCATTCGAAAATAAGTTTAGAGTAGTGTATGACAAAAGACGTCTCTTTCCCGACGGGAAAACTTTACCATTTGGGTATTAGAGAGGGAAAAAAAATGGACAAAATGGAACAAGTAGACTTTGATCCTAGATTTTATACACCTTTTTCATGCTTGGTTGTAGGGCCTAGCGGTTGTGGAAATACTTTTTTTGTAAAATGTATATTGGAAAATAGTGAACACGTCATGAACTCTGTACCCGATAATATTGTGTGGATTTATACTTCTTTTCAACCCATCTATGCAGAACTAAAAAAGAAAAATTTCAAAAAAAATTTGTGAAAGGACTGCCTGATTCTTTTGAAGATGAAAACTTGTTTCCGGACGATCAAACTCATCTGGTCATTTTGGATGATGTTATTTTCCAAGCCTCCAATCATCCTGAAGTGGTTAAAATGTTCACTCAGTATAGACATCATAGAAATATGAGCGTTATGATGCTGACCCAGAATGTTTTTCATCAAGGTAAATTTTCACGCACAATTAGCTTAAACTGTAATTATATGATACTGTTTAAGAACCCGAGGGACAGATTGCAGATTAACGTGTTGGCTCAACAAATGTTCCCCTCACAAAAAAGTTTTTTCTTGGAAAGTTTTGCGGATGCAACTTTGGACGCTCATGGGTATTTAGTGGTTGACCTGACACATTTTTGTCCAGAACAATACAGACTGAGGTCGGGTTTGCTTCCGCATCATTGGCCCGTTGTGTACGTGCCGAAAACATAATTTGAAAATGTCAAAGCGTGTAAAAAGGAACGGACCTATGTTAAAAGCTCTGTACCATGCCTAGCCTCAAAAACGTCGAGACATTCTGAGTTATGGCTCTCCAGACTTTATCCAGACGCTGTGTGAAATTGCTTTAAACATTTTGAAGGGTAATGTGCCCTTATCTCAGTCTCAATTTGCTAAACTTAAAAAACAAAAGAAAATCATCAGACTGCTGGCCGATAAAACGACCGGACTGAAACGCAAACGCCAGACTCTGATGAAACAGTCGGGCGGTTTTCTTTTACCTTTGCTCTCTACAATCATACCTTTTATAGGGAGTCTTATCGGAGGATTGACCGGAAAAGGTTGAAGATGAAAAAGGCTCAAAAAATGTTTCTCCTATCCCCCCAACAATTAAATCGTCTGAATCGATCTGAGCAGACCATCAGACACTCGGCGGAGGATGATCTGGACGCTAAAATGAGAGACGTCTTAAACGAACCGGGAATGAATCCTCATGAAAGAATAAAAATATACGACACCCTGATGCAGAGATACCTTAGTTTGGTGAAGCAGGGGCAACGTGACGAAAAAAAGATGACTGTGACTTTACACAAGGATTCGACAAACGACCCGTGGAATGTCCCTGAAAAGATGGATAAACCAAGGAACACAGCCGGGGAGTCGGAGGATGTCACGATGATCCAAGTTATAAAAAACCTCCCCCAACGCGATCGTAACAACGCCGAGTACATTATGAAAAAATTATCCGAGAATAGCATGGGGTGGACCATCGAAGGAGAGTTTGTTCAAAACGGAATGCCGTTACTAGGAACTCATATGATCGATTTGCTAAATCATCTGATGCAACGGATCAAAAGACCGCAGAACCGCCCGCCCGAGGGATGGAGAAATTTTTTAACAGTGTTGACGGAGCTAAACGTCCCCGCATCAACCATTCATAACCCCGTAGCACGAGATCAATACAGACGTCTAAAAGCGGGGGTAGAGTTTGAACCGGCATGGAATGAAGAGGAGAAACGGGTTGCTGCGAAAAAAGAAACATTTCTATCCCCTGAGAGGAAAAGAAGAAGTAAAAAAGTGACATTGTCCCCGCATTGGCTAAACCTTGAATGATGTGACAAAACTTTTGTTTCAATAAAATGTTTTTTATTCATCAAACGCATTGTGTACAGCATTTTCATTTCATTTCAACGATTCAAAAACGTTTCTAAACAACAGACAGCTTGTGCGTTGCAACTACTACTATTATTTTTATTCCAACTTGTACAACGTTGCAATTTTTTAACCAGGGTATATGCTTCTAGATCATTTTTTACTACATCATCGTCGTATAAAGACAAAACTTGTTCAAAAGACAGTCCGCAAAATCGATGGTACAGATAATAAACACAGTGTTGACCACACACTACGGACAAAGGGTGTTGAAGCTGAAGGTTGTGGTACAATATATGCGCTCAGAACGATTTTCCAAAAAGCTCAAAATGCTCCGAGGATAGTAGTCAAAATCGGGAGAAAATCCATAAGAATCAAAAAAAGTGGCGGTCCCATCTTCCTCCAGAGTCAACGATAACCAGTGCTCCCCCGGCCGATGTCCTTCGTGGGTGTTGACGATAAAGTAGGAGGGTGGGGTGAAGGAGCGAGTCAGCGAGACGAGTTGATCAGAGGCCCATACACCGCAGAAAACATCCCCCAACACATGTTGCAGAAGCTTCTCCAATTGATGGTTATTCATTTCCGTCATCAATAATAATCCACCAGCACTTGTCGTTTGAAATCAATTTCCAAAATAGAGTCGTAGCACGCATAAACCACAAGAGTGACTGTGTTAGGTAAGGGCACTCTGAATCTCATTTCCAGTCTTAAAGTTCCGTTAGAAACCATGGACAGTGCGTCGCTGTCCTCCCCCGGATTGAGATTGAACACAAACAACGAATACCCTCGTTCAAAATCTTGTCTGTTGATGCATAGAGGTAAATCCTTCATATGCCTCCCTGTAGCGGTAAACATGTTGTAAAACTCTCTGACCGAAGCCCCCTGGTTAAATTGAGGTTGGAAAGCTTTGGAGGGAATTTGTTTTCCCGCTTGACAGAGAGTGACGTATTCTGCATTAAAATGCTGGAAATTAAAGGGGGAGAGATCTCTTCTTCCGGTGAAAGCTTCGTGGTTCACCATGCCCAGAACAATGTATTTAGGCATCGTCCCCAAAAACAAATTTTCTTGGGTGCATACTCTGGAATTTTCGGGGATAGAGTACGTTTTCACGCTGACCCGTGACAAAGGGTAGAGGGCGTTTCCTTTGAGCAGGGCGGAGGCATGACCCAATCGTACGGCCGGAGAAACGGTGACCTTTTTTGTGAAGAGAGAGGCGCCCAGCACTTTCAGACGAAAAGTACCGTCCGCAGCCCCCATGAGACAAAAGGCGTCGCTGGCACGCGTGAGTTTGATTCTCACATCCACAGAGTTGAGAAGGAGTCTCTCACTGAAAAGAATGTCGGCGTGAAGCGGACCCAGTAGATGAACCTCTTTAGATTCGGCCGTGAAAGCGCTTCTGATGTTAAGTCCTTTGTTGGGCCCATTCACGCCTACTATAGAGTCTATAGAGGCGGCGGTGTCTTTGTAAAATAACCCGGCTGAAAATTGACTTTTGAGGGTGGCTTCAGAATAGTTTAGTAGTGTTTCAATTATTGCTCTGTAGGGGTGAGTGGCACTGGATTGAGAAATCAGTCTATCCTCTAGCATAATATCGCATTGGCTAAAGATGGTGTTTAGAGGATAATTGATGAGACCCACGTTTGCATCGAGGGGGATATTTGTTCCATCGGCACGGGTGATTTTAACCCGCAGGTAAAGTAATGTGTCGTTCAGATCCAAGTACTTTTCACCTTCTTCCGGGATGAAAAATTCAATAGGGCCCCCGTCGGTGATGGCGGACAGAGGCAGGACTTCTGTGTAGGTTTTATCGTCGATGGACATTTGAGTCATAGGAGCTGAAAATAAATCCAGCTTGGCCATCGTGCATTCGGACGAATTTTGATGTAAAAGAGACATCTTTTTTTTAAATATATCGCTCGAGACGTCGTTGGTCCTTCTCTTTGTAAACCTTTTGCCGACTGATTTTTTTTCCCCTAGGCGTCTGCGTTTTTTATCAATCCTGGAGACACGTTGCCCCGGCGGTCTCTTTCTGGGTTGTCTAGCCAGGACCATTATTCCTCCTGATCCGTCTTGTACTCCTCGACCCATTTTTTCAACGGTATGGCTGAACACGTCGGAAGCGATATTTTTCGCCGCTGTTTTAAGATGAGGTTTGGCTAGGGCAAAACCTCTTTTCACAAGAGGGGATACAAAACGAAACAGCCTCGAAAATACGGAGCCTATCCCACGCCCGTACATCACAGGTGAACCTGCGAAACCGGGGAGGGAACCCCCCACTTGGCTTTCATAATATCCCACTAAACGTAGAGGGTTGTGCAGGGATTGACTCATTCTCGATGTTGGTGGTTTTTTACTTTCTGACGGGTCTAAAGTGGAGCTTCACGATAGTCTTGCCAAAGGTGAAGTCGACGTATTTGTTTTGATCGGATTTAATCTCCACCCTGATGTTTTCAATGTGATTTTTGGAGACGGGTAAATAGTAGGCAGGGTTAAAATACTTGGTGACAATGTCCCCGTAAGCTCCTTGTACACTCACGATTCTCAAGAGAGGAGCATAAGCGTCGCCTACTATCTGAGGACGCACCACGTCACTGTAACAGTAAAGGTGGTAGAAACCGGCATTTATATCCAATGGATAGTGGGCCCATCCATGGTCAAACTTGATCCACTTTCCAGGTCGCACTCCCATGATGTAAGCCAGGGGAGGAGGAAAACGAAAATGAGTTTGACCCCCTGATCGATAGGAGATTCGCTTTTTAACGTCATCAAAGGATATCCTCGCACCAGGGTCAATTTTTTGTAAAGATTAATTCAGCTCATTTATGAATCGTGTAACGTTCTCATAACATCCTCCTCTCATTTCTTGACGGAAAACTATCCCCTCTTGAGGGTTGCTTACAGGACCCTTGTTAGAACCCTCATCCGCTTCCGTGTTTAAGGTAGAAGAATGAAAAACTTGCGAGTTGTCTTGTGATGAGGTGTCAACTTGTCCAGGGTGTACCCCGGCTTCCGGCCGTTTGAAGGTGAGATAGGTTCCAGCGTTCCCGCGTTCCCGAAAGGGATAAAGCTTATCCCCTTCGTCAACTTGTCCAGGGTGTACCCCGCCTTCCGGCCGTTTGAAGGTGAGATAGGTTCCAGCGTTCCCACGTTCTCGAAGGGAATAAGCTTTCTCCTCTTGGGGATTGCTTACAGGACCCTTGTTAGAATCCTTATCCGCTTCCGTGTTTAAGGTAGAAGAATGAAAAACTTGCGAGCTCACCGCAGGCTGGGGGTTCTTTTTCCATTCATAAAATACTCCGTTACAAACATTATACCATGAGCGAGGGTATGAAATCTCTGTTAAGGCCACCTCCCATGAGCCTGCTAAATCTATATGTTGAGTCAAATCTATCTGGTAATGGGAACTTTTGTTTTTTTTTTAACACGTTGAGGCTGGCGTTAGAGGGTAGCGTGAGGTAAAAACCCTCGTAGGAATGATCCATAATGCTCGTTGATCTTTTGTCCTCGAGACTGGGAGGCTCATCACGGCATTAGATTGTTTTATACATTTGTAAGGAGGTCGTCGGCCACCCAACTGTTGAATTTTTCGGGCCAGTTTTTCCAGCGCACTAGAACTTGTTTTTTTCCGCCAACCGTCCGTCGTTTTAAAATTTCCTCCACGTGATAGAGCTTGTTCTCACTCTCTTTTACTTTTTGCAACTCAGCTTCGTAAAAAGAACCTTCTATTATTTCTCCGTCAAAATCTTTCAGTTTGTATGCGGGGGGAGAGCGAGGGAGACGTTGGGTTATTGTAAACACCTCGTTTGTAAAACTCTGTTCATATTTTTTATCAAACACTCCTCTCACTTTGGATATTCTCACCGTATCTCCCGCGGCAAATTTGTATTTGTGTTTGGACGCTGTGGTTGAGCCGTAGAGATTCTCAAACACTTGAGGGGTATTTTCCAAAGTCACATCATCCGGTTTAATTTTAATACTGCTGTGATATCCCTGGTTGTAGCTTTTTAACAAGTCTTGTAAGACGTCTAGGTAGCGCCTAGTGTTGTTGGCTGTAAAACATCCCCACATTCGTCCTTTCAAAGTACGATTAAATCTTTCAACCACCGAGGCTTTGAGATCGCTGGCTGTAGAAAAATGTACAATATTGTGTTTCTTCATCAGAGCTTGAAAACTTTTGTTGAAAAATTATTTTCCCGCGTCAGTTTGTAGTTTACGAGGGATCTGGCTTTCCTCCAACACTGATTGAAACGCTTTAACCACGTCATCGGCGGTCTTTCTCTTCAAAACCCTCGCATAGGCCTTCTTGGAAAATACATCGATGACCGTTATTAAATAATTAAAACCGTCGTTATATTCAGCCAAGGCTTGCATGTCGCAGAGGTCGGCTTGAAATTGGTCTAAAGGTCGAGGTACAAAGACTCTGTTTCTTGGAAATTTGATGCGAGCCGGTTGATGGAGTGTATAGGCATCCTGCCCCATTAAATATTCTTAAACTTTTTCTCTTTTGACACATTGCCCCGTTTCATCCTGTACAGCTCTACGGAGTCGATCTACCCCTCCAAAACTACCCGGGTGTGCGGGTGTATAGTACGCTTTTTCCATAGCTTTCTTCATTGTGAAAAGACACAGAGAAATGACCTAGGTTTGCTTGGTACACATTTCTTTTATTCATTCATGAGAAACAACACAGTGTATCTAAAACAATTTGTTTTTATTCATGAAAAACAACACATAAAAACAACACAGTGTATCTAAAACATTTTGTTTTTATTCATGAAAAACAACACATAAAAACAACACAGTGTATCTAAAACATTTTGTTTTTATTCATGAAAAACAACACATAAAAACAACACAGTGTATCTAAAACATTTTGTTTTTATTCATGAAAAACAACACGATGTATCTAAAACATTTGTCTATAAACTATAAACTATAATCAAGGTTTGATGTAAAACAGGTATACCGTAGGTAAATTTAATCGCATTGTGTAGTTTTTGTAGTTCAAACAAAACATTGACGGGGATGTCACATAGCAGATGACAACGCATCCCAGCTACAACTGGGTTCTATGAACACAGTTACAACTGTATCTACGACGGATACTGCAATACAAAATAGTCTCTCTCTTTTTGATGAAATAACATTAGAGGAACTATTACAGCGTGTAAGTGGGATAAAACAAACAACATGTTTACTCGACCCACTTCCTGGGAAACTTATCAAGGAGCTTTTTGTATTATTAGGTCCATCAGTGCTAAATATTATAAACTTATCACTTTCCTCTGGCACTGTTCCCCTAGCATTCAAGAAAGCGGTTATTCATCCTCTACTCAAAAGACCTAACCTTGATCCTGACCTCATGGTAAACTACCGACCGGTGTCCCACCTTCCCTTTATTTCGAAAATCCTCGAAAAAATTGTCGCGCAGCAGCTAAATGAACACTTAGTGTCTAACAATCTCTGTGAACCTTTTCAATCCGGTTTCAGGGCAAATCACTCTACGGAGACAGCCCTCGCAAAAATGACTAATGATCTACTGCTAACGATGGATTCTGATGCGTCATCTATGTTGCTGCTTCTTGATCTTAGCGCTGCTTTCGATACCGTCGATCATAATATTTTATTAGAGCGTATCAAAACACGTATTGGTATGTCAGACTTAGCTTTGTCGTGGTTTAACTCTTATCTTACTGACAGGATGCAATGCGTCTCCCATAATAATGTGACCTCGGACTATGTTAAGGTAACGTGCGGAGTTCCTCAGGGTTCGGTTCTTGGCCCTGTACTCTTTAGTATTTACATGTTGCCGCTAGGCGACATCATACGCAAATACGGTGTTAGCTTTCATTGTTATGCTGATGACAGCCAACTCTACATGCCCCTAAAGCTGACCAACACGCCGGATTGTAGTCAGCTGGAGGCGTGTCTTAATGAAATTAAACAATGGATGTCCGCTAACTTCTTGCAACTCAATGCCAAGAAAACGGAAATGCTGATTATCGGTCCTGCTAAACACCGACATTTATTTAATAATACCACCTTAACATTTGACAACCAAACAATTACACAAGGCGAATCAGTAAAGAATCTGGGTATTATCTTCGACCCAACCCTCTCGTTTGAATCACACATTAAGAGTGTTACTAAAACGGCCTTTTTTCATCTCCGTAATATCGCTAAAATCCGTTCTATTTTATCCACTAGCGACGCTGAGATCATTATTCATGCGTTCGTTACGTCTCGTCTCGACTACTGTAACGTATTATTTTCGGGTCTCCCTATGTCTAGCATTAAAAGATTACAGTTGGTACAAAATGCGGCTGCTAGACTTTTGACAAGAACAAGAAAGTTTGATCATATTACGCCTATACTGGCTCACCTGCACTGGCTTCCTGTGCACTTAAGATGTGACTTTAAGGTTTTACTACTTACGTATAAAATACTACACGGTCTAGCTCCGTCCTATCTTGTCGATTGCATTGTACCATATGTCCCGGCAAGAAATCTGCGTTCAAAGAACTCTGGCTTATTAGTGATTCCCAGAGCCCAAAAAAAGTCTGCGGGCTATAGAGCGTTTTCTATTCGGGCTCCAGTACTATGGAATGCCCTCCCGGTAACAATTAGAGATGCTACCTCAGTAGAAGCATTTAAGTCCCATCTTAAAACTCATTTGTATACTCTAGCCTTTAAATAGCCCCCCTGTTAGACCAGTTGATCTGCCGTTTCTTTTCTTTTCTCCTCTGCTCCCCTTTTCCTTGAGGAGGGGGGGCACAGGTCCGGTGGCCATGGATGAAGTGCTGGCTGTCCAGAGTCGTGACCCGGGGTGGACCGCTCGCCTGTGCATCGGCTGGGAACATCTCTGCGCTGCTGACCCGTCTCCGCTCGGGATGGTGTCCTGCTGGCCCCACTATGGACTGGACTCTTACTATTATGTTGGATCCACTATGGACTGGACTCTCACAATATTATGTCAGACCCACTCGACATCCATTGCTTTCGGTCTCCCCTAGAGGGGGGGGGTTACCCACATATGCGGTCCTCTCCAAGGTTTCTCATAGTCATTCACATCGACGTCCCACTGGGGTGAGTTTTTCCTTGCCCGTATGTGGGCTTTGTACCGAGGATGTCGTTGTGGCTTGTGCAGCCCTTTGAGACACTTGTGATTTAGGGCTATATAAATAAAGATTGATTGATTGATTGATGATACATTGTCATATCAACAAACAGAGCATATAAAACAAACACATGACAAGGTGAGGGTTGAAAATACTTTTCTTTAGACCATTCAGCCAAAATGATTTCAAAAATGTCAAAGTCCAAAGCATGAGAGACAACGGCTTTCCTGATAGTTTCCCATGCGGGCTGAGAGCGGGCATAGTCAAGAATGATTTGTAGTTTTTGAGGTCTGTCTCGTTTTAGAATAAATGCTTCTATCATAGTTTATTATTCTTCGGTCAATGGTCAACAAAATAAACAAACAGTTGCACATTCATAGAATGAAAATGAAAATGAAAATGTTGCAGACCGAAAGGGTTTAGGCTGAAGTTGAACACTTATAGCGCCTAACCCTATAAACAATGTCAAGTACAAGATGAACTTCCGAAAATTATGAAATGTCTTTTGTACAACATATTATAAATACACATTATACACAATATGAACATTGTTCAATTATATACACAGTAAAGGCATGTGAAATATCCTTATACGCGTATTAAACCTTTGTACCAATTTATATACGATATACAAACAATTATACTTCCATTATTATTTATATCCCACATTTAGTATTTTAATTAACATTGATCATAGTATTAACTACTGTGTTGATTCAAGAGTGATATATTTTTCCAAGACATTGGTCTTAAAGTGTTTTTTAAATGTGTGAATGGACCTGGAACATTTTAAGGAATCATCCAAGCTGTTCCACAGTTGAACCCCCCCTGACAGAAACACATCTACTTTTTAAGCTTGTTCTTATCTTAGCTTTCTGGAAGACAGCTGAACCTCTGAGGTCATAGGGATTCTCTCTGGGTTTGAACCTCTCCTGTAGACACCGAGGCAGCATGTGGTTATGAGCTTTGTACGTCACAATAGCAGTGTTGAGGTCAACAAGATCATGCAGTTTTAATGTTTTTAATTTAATAAACAGAGCATTGGTATGGTCATGATAATCTGCATAATTAGAAGCATTTAAGTCCCATCTTAAAACTCATTTGTATACTCTAGCCTTTAAATAGCCCCCCTGTTAGACCAGTTGATCTGCCGTTTCTTTTCTTTTCTCCTCTGCTCCCCTTTTCCTTGAGGGGGGGGGGGGGGCACAGGTCCGGTGGCCATGGATGAAGTGCTGGCTGTCCAGAGTCGGGACCCGGGGTGGACCGCTCGCCTGTGCATCGGCTGGAAACATCTCTACGCTGCTGACCCGTCTCCGCTCGGGATGGTGTCCTGCTGGCCCCACTATGGACTGGACTCTTACTATTATGTTGGATCCACTATGGACTGGACTCTCACAATATTATGTCAGACCCACTCGACATCCATTGCTTTCGGTCTCCCCTAGAGGGGGGGGGTTACCCACATATGCGGTCCTCTCCAAGGTTTCTCATAGTCATTCACATCGACGTCCCACTGGGGTGAGTTTTTCCTTGCCCGTATGTGGGCTTTGTACCGAGGATGTCGTTGTGGCTTGTGCAGCCCTTTGAGACACTTGTGATTTAGGGCTATATAAATAAAGATTGATTGATTGATTGAATTTACAATTCTAATCGCTTTCTTTTGAAGTAAGAATATAGAGTTGATGTTTGTTTTGTAATTGTTACCCCAGATTTCAACACAATAATTAAGATAAGGGAGTACGAAAGAATTATATAACATATTAAGAGCCTTTTGATTTACGGAGTTTTTGATTTTATGTAACATAGCAATATTTTTTGCCATCTTTGTCTTAAGTATATTTATGTACAGTTTCCAATTTAATTTATCATCTATATAGATTCCCAAAAATTTTGTTGAATACACCCTTTCTATCTCCATATCATCAATTCTTATATGACACTGTATGTTATTTTTCCTATTTCCAAAAATTATATATTTTGTTTTATTTAGGTTGATTGACAGTTTATTGGCATCAAACCATTGCTTTAGTATGTGGAGTTCGCTCTCTACAGTCTCTAAGAGTTGGCCAAGGTCTTGCCCAGAACAGTACAGACTTGTATCATCAGCAAAGAGACTACAATTGAGTTTTTTAAAGATTTTGCAGATATCATTAATATACAATAAAAACAATTTTGGTCCCAGTACAGAACCTTGGGGCACTCCATGTGTTATAATCTTTTTATCTGAATCTACATTGTTCATATGCACATACTGTTCTCTACCACCAAGATAACTTTTCAACCAATCATGAGCAAGACCTCTAAAACCATACCTCTGCATTTTGTTTAAAAGTAATGTGTGATGGATGGTGTCAAAGGCCTTGCTCAGGTCAATAAAAACGCCAACAACAAACTCCCTCTTATCAATTGCAGTGGTTACCTCCTCAACTAGTTCCATCACTGCCATGGAAGTGGACCTGTTTGGTCGAAAACCGTATTGGTGTTCGCTTAGCAAGTGATGCTTATCAATAAAACTGTCTAATCTTGACACAAATAATTTTTCAAGGACTTTTGAAAATTGTGAGAGTAGAGAAATAGGCCTATAGTTGGTGAACTGATGCTTATCTCCACTTTTGAAGATGGGAATAACTTTTGCCGTTTTCATTTTCTTTGGGAAAACTCCTTTTATAAAAGAAATATTACATATATACATCCGTCAATGGGTAAATAACAGCGTGGTTCTCGACAAAGTATACAAGTTTTCCCCAATAATTCCCCATCTTTTTTTTTAAAATTCTTCCAACATTCTGTCACCATATCCAATTGTCCCAAAATCGTTTCATCATCCGTCACCATCTCGTTGTACATGTCATCTATGGACCCCCAGATATCTTTCTCAGATTCCAGTTGAGACAACAGAGAGTCGGCGTAGGCTTCAACCCTTGAATCCTCGGCCTTAATGCGACGAAGCATCAGCAAGCGTTGTATGGCCTGAATGAATTTAGGCGTACGCAGACTCTTGACGATTTCGGAGTAGTTGTACAGCAGAAAGTCCTGTTCGTAGGGTTCCAGGCATGGATGTTGTCTCTGGCTCGGATGGTTCACCCAGCAGCCGTAGCACTCGTTCTGCCTGAACCTGCAAATGGCCTGGCTGAGGAGATGAAACACGGCCGTTTTCACTGTGCTGGCGAAAAACAACAACAGACCCCCATCGGTTTCATCGCCGATGTGCAACGTGGGCTCCAAGAGTGTCGGGGATGGTGGCTGGGATGTTGGCGTAGTTATGTTTACGAAACAATTCTCCTTTTCCTCCTCCTCCTCCGCATCATTGTCTGGCAAAGACTGTGTAGCGTCGCTGGTTTTCATCCCCCGTCTGCCGAGGCATCTGCTGAAGCGACACGGCGGGATTGAAGGTGTCTCTTCGTCGTACGCATCCTCCGTCGTCTCAGGAGGGTTAAAAATCTCAACCATGGCTGCATCCATGGTTGCTTCATCAGTCTGTTTTAATTGGTCCTGTGGTATAAAACAGGTTTTTATGCATCTAATTGTCTTGTTTGCCATTTTCTTGTTTGAGAGGTCCTTGTGTTCAGAAAGGGAACAGATGTGGCTTAGTCAAAAATTGCAGGAATGGTTTGTTTTTAAAGGGTAAAAAAAAAAAGGAACCGATGTGGATTGGTCAAAAATTGTTGGAATGGGTTGTTTTCAAAGGGGGTGAAGTCCGATAAAAAAAAAAGTTTCGACCAATCAGACTATCGGAAGGGTTGTTTTCAAATGGTATTGGTTGAGGTTTCGGCGGGAGTATTCCCTTGAAGGTTATCGGTTGAAACTGAAGCGGTGGAGGTCCTATCGTACTCCGTCGGGGGTGTGGTCTCAAAGCCCAACCTTCTTCTCGTTGTTAGCATACATTTCCAATTCCGACTGCTTCGAAACAAGACGTCTATCTTCTCCTTCATTTCCCCCATACACTCTCGCCATGCCGCTATGGGCACGACCACCACCGGTGTAAACACCCCGCATTCAGAGTTGAAAGACTCCAGGGAAAAGACGTCTGGCTCGGTCAACTGGGGCGGATAGGAACCACTGATTTTAGGAGCACGGAGACTGGCGCGGAAAAACCAACGACCTGAGGCCGAAGATTTCGTCTCCCAAGTAGCGCTAAACAGAATTCTTCTCTCACTCAACTCATCCATCGTCGGGTAAGTAAACAAGCTTCCTTTTACCCGTTTTTCCATCGGAGAAGGATCATGCCATAGGACATCGGGCATTGTCAGACTTAACACATCCCAATCCACGGTTGATAGCGAAGAAGCAATCGAGAAAGGGCTTTCGTCTCTTCTCTCTTTCAGCTGAAACAAGCAAATATCTCCTGTCTGATATCTGAAAACATATCCAAAAGATCCAACCATTCCGTAAGCATCCAAGCACCATTTCTCACGCAAAGACTCGGTTGGAGGAATTTGAGTGCGTTTCAAAAAAACTCTACTTTTGCGAGGAGCGGCCAGGTAAGTTTTATTATTTTTATAAATGGAAACTGGAGTTTCACTAATCACGGCTGCTGAAACAAAGGGCTTCTCCATCTTTTCCATTTCCTCTTGGCGCTCGTACTAACAAATACTTTGTTATAACCAAACCCATTCACATATATATGTGTGCGTGTGTGTGTGTGTGTGTGTGTGAAAATGAGAGCACCTGGTGTTTATTACGCGTGTGATTTTTGAACATTTTGAGGACTTTTGACCACTTTTCCAACTTTTCTCCCCCACTTCTCCCACGACTTTGTTGGGGCTCACAAGGCCGGCTGCGGGACTCGTGGGACTCCTCATACCCCCCTCCCTCTGACCTTTCCATAACCCCACCTCCTCTTCTAGGGTCATTAATCATTTCTGACACAAGGTGTATTCCCCCCTCCTCCCCCCTCCCTCTGACCTTTCCATAACCCCACCCCCCTTTGACCTTTGACCCCAAGGTCATTAATCATTTAACCTTTTGACCCTAAGGTCATTAATCATTTGACCTTTTGACACCTAGGTCGTAAATCATTTTTGACACCTAGGTCGTAAATCATTTTTGACATAAGGTGTGGCCTTGTTCTCTCTCACTACACACAAATTTTGGTTCGGTACGTACCTCGGTTTAAAGGTCACGGTTCGGTTCATTTTCGGTACAGTAAGAAAACAACAAAATATATATTTTTTGGTTATTTATTTACCAAATTTGTAAACAATGGCTTTATCCTTTTAACATTGGGAACACTATAATAATTCTGCCCACGTTAATCAACATTAAACTAGCTCAAGTTGTTGTTCGGATTAAATAAAATGACAAAACTTTTCTTCTACATATAAAAAGTGCAACATTAAACAACTTCAAGTCAACTCATCGTGCTTAATTTATTACAGCATTTGGGAAGCCTGTAGTTGATTTTTTATTATGTAAATGTTATATTTTTATCAACGTGTGATAGCAGGGACCCTGCCATTCAAAACTAGACTGCTGCATTACTAATGATTAATGTAACTATAGCTGGAAAAAATAGTACAATAGCAATAGCAGAGACTATTCATCCCTGAACACCATGGAGTTCATGTAGACTTAATGATGCACTTACATTATTACATCAACTATCAGAGACAGAAAATCTTCATTTAACATAATGTCCTTTTTTGCTGCTTCAACACAGCTCAATCAACACAGAAAAAGGTCAAGTGAAATAACAGACAGACAGGGCTTTGCTGTCTGTAACACACACACACACACACACACACACACACACACACACACACACACACACACACACACACACACACACGCACACCACAAAATGAGCTAACGTTATGCTAAAAGCTAATTAGCCTTCACCTCAAGCCAGGACTGCGAGCGAGCTGAGCTGCCTTTTATATTTCTGGAAGGTCAACGGGCTCATAGTGATGTTACTAGTAGTTGACTGGGAGGTGTTTATTATCATTTGGGGAGAGTCCGCAGCCTGATGATTACCTGCTAAACGCTAAGCACTGACTACATGCGCTCTCAATACGCACTGCTGATTGGCTGTTACCGCTCTGTGTGTAACCAATCAGATGGTTGTGTGGGTGGGACAATGCTGGGTGCTGTGTAGAGGACTGACAGAGGCAGAAGGAAGTGGAGCAGCTTGTTAAGACGTTAGTTTCGGCGGCTACTTCATATGTTTGTGTGGAAACTCGTTTGGTACACCTCCGAACCAAACCAAAACCCCTGTACCGAAGCGGTTCAATACAAATACACGTACCATTACACCCATAATACATACATTAATGGACATAAATGATAATGATAATTGGGTTGTACTTGTATAGCGATTTTCTACCTTCAAGGTACTCAAAGCGCTTTGACACTACTTCCACATTTACCCATTCACACACACATTCACACACTGATGGAGGGAGCTGCCATGCGAGGCGCTAACCAGCACCCATCAGGAGCAAGGGTGAAGTGTCTTGCTCAGGACACAACGGACATGACGAGGTTGGTACTAGGTGGGGATTGAACCAGGGACCCTCGGGTCGCGCACGGCCATTCTTCCATTGCGCCACGCCGTCCCTAATGACATAATCCCCGTGACATAATCACGTTTCATCAAACATATATTAACGTTGTTGCCCTAGGGTAAACTGGGTAACACATGGCACACTGACAAAGCTTAACCTATTGTTACTATAACAATCTACAAGGTTAATATAGGTTGCTTCTCTTTCTTCCCCTCCATCCTACACTTCTCTTTTCTAAAGTAAATCTGAACAGCCGATATGGGCATCTACATCTACTATATGATTTGCCTGAGACGCTGGACATGACAAAAAGAAAAGAAAAAAGGGAGAATGGCGAGGCGTCAGAGGTCCGTGTCCAAGCGGAGGTCGAGGATGAAGGGAGGCAGTCCAGAATCCAGAGGGGAACAACAGGGGATCACAGGAGAACTCGGGAAAGCACTGCGGGAGGACAACACGGACATCAGACACAGAAACAAGGAAGTCACAGGGGAAGAGCGAATATGCAGGATATAAGCCAGACAAGGGGTGCTTACTAGGGTAACGAATAATTAAGTTCCGGTCAGGATCCACTAGTCCTTATACCGCTCGTCCTCATCAGTCCCAGTTGTGCTGATTGCTGATCGCCCACAGCCTTGCCGGCATGTGGGCGTGATGCGGCCAACGCGTGCAGGAGCAGTCCTGGCGGGCTGCCAGCACCTCCGTGGTTGCTGCAGATGACGAGCGGGATCGAGCCCGCGCCGTGATTGTAGTCCCTCTTGGTTGCTGTTATTCCTCTCCTCAAGTTTCCTCTGACGCCACTGGTCATCGGCCCTACATGCACAGATTTGAGCTCTCAGTGGTTTACTGTGCCTCAACTGTCAGCTATGGTTTTTTATTGTTGAACACCTTGATCTCTTTTTCCGCTGTGACATAGTCTGTGCAGGTCTTGATGTAGAACAATACAGTCTCAGTGTATTCATTCAGCTCAAAGTGATCAAACATCCGTTCACTCAGTGTTGTCAAAGCAGTCCTGCAGCTGGCCAAATGTTGCTTCAGGTCAGGATCCTCTGGTTCTTATGGCTGGTCTGAGGGGTTTGTAGACTGGGACCATGAGCATTGAGATGTGATCAGATGTGCCCGAGTGGGGAGGGTACTGATTCGTATGCTTCTTTCAGATTACAATACACCGTGTCTACTGTGTTTTGCCCTCTAGTGGGACCTTCTACATACTGCACTAACTTGGGTAAAACATTCTTTAGATATGCCCAAATGAAATCCCCAGTTGTGATTAAACCTTCTTCAGGATGAGCCTTCTGCAGTCTGTTTATGACGTAGTAGAGCTGGATGAGAGCCATGCTAAAAATAGCATCGAGGCAGATGTATACAGCATGACTCTTCGATTCCTCAGCAAATGGAAGGGCCTTCACATAACAGCCATAGCTTCTGACCCAGGAGAGCAGTTGGTGACTATAATTTTGCTCTCTGTACACCAGCTATGATGCACATTGATGCAAAGTCCCCCACCTCTGGTCTTACCGGCGTTGCTGGTTCTGACAAAGCGATACCGGGTGCGGCCAGCTAGCTATGCTTACGCATCCAGGACGAGTAAGTGAAGCCAAGTTTCTGTTATTAATGTCCCGCATCAGTCCTGAGTGTTGTAATCCGTCAGCAGTAGCTGCAGCTTGTCTGTTTTGTGGACCATAGACGTGGCATTGGTCAATGGAATATTTGTCAGAGCCGGTCTGTGGCGCTGCTTCTTTAGCCTGGCTCCGCATCCTCGCTTTTGTTGTCGTTTCCTGAGATCGGTAGGTTGTGAGTTCAAACCCCGGCCGAGTCATACCAAAGACTATAAAAATGGGACCCATTACCTCCCTGCTTGGCACTCAGCATCAAGGGTTGGAATTGGGGGTTAAATCACCAGAAATGATTCCCGGGCGCTCCCCTCACCTCCCAGGGGGTGAACAAGGGGATGGGTCAAATGCAGAGGACAAATTTCACCACACCTAGTGTGTGTGTGACAATCATTGGTAAGAGAAGAGAAGTTTGATTAGGTCATTTTATTGATTGATTGATGACAGAGAAAAGTTACAAGTAACAGAGAGCACAAAGACCTCATGATTTTCTATCAGATTTAATTCTCCAAAGAAGGAAACACTAACCCAGACTTTTCAACAAAAACAAAATTGACTAAAGTATTGCTTTGTTCCTCCTATCCTTTTTAAATCTCTTTTGAATTTTTATTTTTCCCAATCTAATTAGCATCTTTTTCAGGAACAACGCTACACATGAAGTGAATTGTGAATTATATTTATTTAGCCTTTTTCTCTTGTGACTCAAAGCACTTTTACATAGTGAAACCCAATATCTAAGTTCCATTTAAAGCAGTGTGGGTGGCACTGGGAGCAGGTGGGCAAAGTTTTCTTATCCAAGGACACAACGGCAGTGACTCGGATGGCGGAAGCGGGAATCGAACCTGGAACACTCAAGTTTCTGGCACGGCCACTCTACCAACCGAGCTATACCGCCCACATCACCATAAATCGCCACTTCCCAACCACACTGCCCCCAGTGGTCATTAATAGAATGACAGTTAGAAAGGTAGAACAGGAACACGATGTCAGAAGTAAATGTCAAACTAATATCGCTGCAGTTCTAATTCAGATAAACTGCTGAGCGCTTTCTAAATTAATAGAGTTTGACGGCTTAATGGATGGTGGACACACTTAATTTGACGACACCATCAACAACCTTGAAAATAATGTGGCGGTCGTCATCTACTTCGGGATCGCGAAGCCCAACGCAAACTTCAACGCCTTCGTCCAACAAAACATTGACGTTTGCTAGAACTTCCCCGCCGCTGCCGCCTTCTTCTACGCCGTCGACTACGCCGCCGCCGCCGCCACCGCCGCCGCCGCCGCCGCCGCCGCCGCCGCCGCCGCCTCCGCCGCCGCCTCCGCCGCCGCCTCCACCGCCGCCGCCGCCACCACCGCCGCCGCCACCATCATCAGTAACTTGACTTTTTATTCCTGTTTGATTGGAATGCAGTCACATATCAGTGTATACTGGGGTACTTCATGTATTGCAATACAGTGTGTACAATTCTGTAGGTCATGTCTGGTTTAGTGTTGGAGGACTTACCGACAAGCAGAAGCAGAAGGAGGAAAATCTTGATCATGGTTGCGTTTGTGTCCTGTGATGTCCAAGAGGAAGTACTTCCTGTAAGACAGTAGGTGGTGTCCATCAGAAGATGGTGTCCTGTTGTTCAGTGCTCAGGTAGACCATGGACACCTCTGTCCCAACGTCCGCATGTTTCTCTACCAGAGCCATGGTTCACTATTGTGTGTCCCGTAAACTCTGTAGTCCCCAAAGACTCAACTACATCTCTCCCCACTGGAAATTATAGAAACTGAGAACTGAACAGTGTTCCTTACGAACGCTGATTGATTGAACACAGTTGGGGCGTTTCTGAAAGTTTTATTGGGATACGATAGCCGTCGTTACATTTTGCAGGAATATCTTTTTTTCCCCTGTTGTTATTGCAGGAAACTTGACAGAGGAGAGAAGGAAGAATGATAAGAACTTTTGAGTTGCAATAATTTTTGTGTGGCATCTCTGTGCTGAAGAACGCTGATTAGTGGAACGATAGTGGGACAACAAGACAAAAAAATTAATGAGATAAAAACAGTAGCCAACCACAGTTTAAGAAAAATTTGGACCCCGCTATTCTTGATGCCACACCCTTTCAGTTAAGGACATGCCCCCCACGCTAAATACAGGTAAAAAGTCTGAATCTGAAAAAAAATAAATAAATAATCATTTGAATAGTAAAAGATCTTAACCTAAATAATAAATGAAATTGTAAAACCCGCATGGATGTATCATTTACTGAGGGTACGACTTTCTGATTGTTGGACTCCGTGGACAAAAGCCTTACTTTTTCTGTAGAATCTAGTCAAGGAATCAAGGTAGACATGTACTGTACCACTTATCCATACGTCTCCAGTCTGACTTGTAGAAACTACCTGAACTGTGAAATGTGCTGGAAACACGAACCACACAGGTTTACAGGAACATTCAAGAACTAAAGGCTGCAGAAACCTTTAGTACCTAAACTTTTGATGGACAAGGCTAATGTCCAAGAGTACCATGGTCCTCTGTACATGTACAATACACACCACACTTTTCAACAATCATCTTTATCCTGGAATTTAAGATGAAGAAATGACTCACCGCTCTGAAAGTCTGCTGGTAGGGTTTGGACTGGTGCTTTTCTCAACTCTTAGTGTCCTGGTCTCTGTCCCTGCCTTTATAAAGAGCCTGGCATCTCGATCTGCCCCATTATTATGTGGTTTGAGCAGAACAGGTTTGTTTTGGTCAATTAATTACACCTGTTTTGCAGTTTTATAATAGTTCATTATAATTGGGGCGGTATGGCATAGTGGGTAGAGCGGCCGTGCCAGAAACTTGAGGGTTGCAGGTTCACTCCCCACCTCTTGACATCCAAATCGTTGCCGTTGTGTCCTTGGGCAGGACACTTCACCCTTGCCCCCGGTGCCGCTCACACTGGTGAATGAATGATGAATGAATGGTAGGTGGTGGTCGGAGGGGCCGTAGGCGCAAACTGGCTGCCTTGCTTCCGTCGGTCTACACCAGGGCAGCTGTGGCTACAAATGTAGCTTACCACCACCAGGTGTGAATGAATAATGGGTTCCCACTTCTCTGTGAGCGCTTTGAGTATCTAATAATAGAAAAGCGCGATATAAAATCTAATCCATTAATTCATGGAACAAAAAAGAATGTGAATTCATTAGTTTTGCCTATTGAGGATTGCAAACCTCCTGCCAGGGTGGAGAAGCTGAATGTGATTTTGTAGATAATGAGACACATTTGTTCAAATGGAGGACACTATCCGCTCTCCCTGTTTATTGTACAGGACACTGGAGACAACTGACACTCGCCAATTAGTTTGCGACGCACCTAAACGATTTCCTTGGAGGTAGACAGATAACATTCATACTCACATTCACACACTAAGACCAATTTAGTGTTGCCAATCAACCTATCTCCAGGTGCATGTCTTTGGAGGGGGGAGGAAGCCGGAGTACCCGGAGGGAACCCACGCAGTCACGGGGAGAACATGCAAACTCCACACAGAAAGATCCCGAGCGCAGGATCGAACCCAGGACCTTCGTATTGTGAGGCAGACGCAGTGCCGGCCCAAGCCTCCATGGGGCCCTAAGCAAAATTAGATTTTGGGGCCCTCTATTTCTGCCAATAATATTGATTGATCATTCACACACCTACTATAAACTCATTGCGGCTCTGGCAGTGTTGTTTACATGATCCTATTGTCAGCCTGGCATGTCTTTACAAATGACATGTCATTTATAAAGATATGGGGGTGGCCCAGTTTATAACATAAATAATACCAATGAATGAACGAATGATGTCCAGAGTGCCACATATGGTTCCTAATCTTAAAATGTAGAAAACATTCAGCTACAAGAGTGGCCTGGGGTTGAACAGTCCAAGTGATAAAGCTTTGCATTTACGGTAAAAGTGTCATCTTGTCTCATCAGTCTTGTACATATTAGTCTTTAAATACTAGTTTATATTTTTAGTTAATTGTTCATATTTAATTTTTACTTTGTACAAAGAGAGCGCAGTCTACTGAAGTTAAATTCTCAATAGTTTTCCCCTTTGAAAGACGCAAAGGAAATTCCTTCCATTTCACCATGTTGCTACAATGATCTTCACTGTTTTCATGCTGTTTCAGCAGTGCACCTATGTTGACCCAATCCAGCTGTCCCTCGGCTGCCAGTTTTTAGGACTTTTTGGAAAATAATTTGCAGCAAAAGCAATAGACTGCATCTTTACTTCTTGAATAAGTCAGCCAGCTACGCTTGACTTTGTCTCCATTGACTAGCTGTCTGTAGGTATAATGATCATGAAAACTTGGGCCATCATGCCGTTTGGGGAATGAAAAGTTCTCCTTAATAGACAGTGGTCCTCTGATCACCTGCTCAGTCCTGTCTGAATCTGAGAGGAAAGAAGGCCACTCAGCTGGGTCAACTGGCGGAGCTGATGATGGTCCATGGTGTGAAGGGGACGTTGTGGTGGAAGTTGCTGAGGAAGTGACCAAAGAAAGACAATGACTAAAAAAGAAGGACCTATAAGGTCATTAAATTGCACTGTTGGACATAATTATTAATCTCAGAATGTTCTGCAGTACAATGAGCAATTACAAAGGGTGTTTTGCAGTTAACTTACTAGATAAATCAGCTGTGGTTTCAGACATGGAGGGGACAGTGGGCACAGAGGGTGGAGGTGTGTGAGAGAGCACTGTAGAGGATGGAGATGGACCTAAGATGAAATACATACATACATACATATAGGCACACATATTAATGAGATACTTTGACTATATTAATTTCCCTTCAAGTGTAATGTTTATACTAAGAAATTAAATGTATACCGTGACAGTCTTTTCCTCACCTGATTCATCACTCACAGTTGAGCCTGAGGATGTGGACTGGCTCTGGGCTGATTCTGTGCCTCCAAAGTATTTTAACAATGCTCCTGGGGAAGTTTCACATAACTTATGAGTTGATGTAAAAAAAAAATGTTTATTTTACCGTATTTTCCGCACTATAAGGCGCACCTAAAAACCACACATTTTCTCAAAAGCTGACAGTGCGCCTTATAACCCGGTGCGCTTTATTACGATTCATTTTCATAAAGTTTCGATCTCGCAACTTCGGTAAACAGCCGCCATCTTTTTTCCCGGTAGAACAGGAAGCGCTTCTTCTTCTACGCAAGCAACCGCCAAGGAAAGCACCCGCCCCCATAGAACAGGAAGCGCTTCTTCTTCTACTGTAAGCAACCACCCGCCCCCGGAAGAAGAAGAAAAAACGTGCGGATATCACCGTACGTTTCATTTCCTGTTTACATCTGTAAAGACCACAAAATGGCTCCTACTAAGCGACAAGGATCCGGTTCATAAAAAGACGCAATCTCTCCATCCGCACACGGATTACTACCGTATTTCACAGCAACTGATATTCCTGTGAACCGCACTGTGGAACGGGAGCACGTACGGTGAATATTCGCACCACAGGGAATGAGAAGTCATCCTTCACTGTGGTTCTAGCTTGCCATGCTAACTTCCACCCATGGTGATATTCAAAAGGAAGACCTTGCCAAAAGAGACCTTTCCAGCCGGCGTCATCATAAAAGCTAACTCGAAGGGATGGATGGATGAAGAAAAGATGAGCGAGTGGTTAAGGGAAGTTTACGCGAAGAGGCCGGGTGGCTTTTTTCACACAGCTCCGAAGGCGAACACACCTTCACTAAGACGGGCAGACAGCGCCGGACGACATACGCCAACATCTGCCAGTGGATCGTAAATGCCTGGGCAGATATTTCGGTCACAACTGTGGTCCGAGCTTTCCGGAAGGCAGGATTCACAGAACTACTGGACAACAACAGCGACACTGACTCCGATGACTTCTACGAGACGGAACCGGCCATTTTGCATCCCACGCTTGCGCAACTTTTCAATTCGGACACCGAAGACGAAGAATTCGAAGGATTTACGAATGAAGAATAACTTCAGAAGGTGAGCGCTATGTTTATTTTGTGTGTTGTGACATTAACGTTCGAGCAACATTATGTTGCTATTGCTCTACACCATTTTGAATTTTACTATGTTTGTGATTGCACATTTGCGTACATTTTGGGACAGAGTTGTTAGAACGCTGGTTTTCAATATATTATTAAAGTTTGACTGAACTATCTGACTGTTTTTTTGACATTCCCTTTAGCGCAGCGTAGGCGCGGCTTATAATCCGGGGCGGCTTATTGGTGGACAAAGTTATGAAATATGTAATTCATTGAAGGTGCGGCTAATAATCCGGTGCGCCTTATAGTGCGGAAAATACGGTACTCAAATAAATTACCGTGCTCTGCTGCAAACAATTTGTGCAAACAACATATCTCACTAGTAACCTGATGCTAAAAACATATTGCTAGCACCTGATGCTAAAAACATATTGCTAGCTAGCTAACGTCACCTAGCTAAAGCTAATTACAGCTACAAATCTCTTTGATAAACTTTTTATTACCAAGTCATGCAAACATACCTTTATCATGGCATTTTTTCTCCTCTTCCACTTTCTTCTTCTTCCTTTTTTCTGCACCTGAAGGATATGTCCTTTTTTGTGACATTGTTTTGCCTCTATCTGCGCTTTGGATGCCCAGTGCGCACTGGCATTGCACGGCGGGCGGCAAACGTCACAGGTGCAGCAGAGGCAGTTTTACATTTAAAGAGAGGCAGGAAGAATCACTAGGCCTAGATCAGCAGCAGCACTCTGTTGACCTAAAATTGTGTTTTTGTACAATAATATATCTTTGATCATTTAGAAATCATCAGTCAGACTCGTACATGCAAAAAATAAAAAATAAGACATTTTTGTTAATTGCTTTTGGGGGCCCCCTGGTGGCCGCGGGGCCCTAAGAAAGCGCTTAGTACGCTTATGCCTTGGGCCGGCTCTGGGCAGACGCACTGTCTATCTGTGTTGACCCTGTGATGAGGTGGCGACTCGTCCAGGGTGTACTCCGCCTTCCGCCCGGATGCAGCTGAGATAGGCTCCTACCCCGCGACCCCGAACGGTACAAGCGGTAGAAAATGGATGAATGGATGGGTAATTACACGCCTCGCCTCGTCGGCCACACGTCCCATGGATGCTGATATCAATTCCATTGCTCGCCTCATGTCCAATAGAAGTAGTCTAATATGTGGGGTTCCGCAAGGCAGCTGCCTGGGACTTTCCATTTTTTACAAACGATCTCCCTCTAGTGACTGAAAAATCTAAATTGGTATTGTATGCTGATGATTCTAAATGATATCATTCTGCTTCTACCATAAGTGAACTTAACTCTGTGTTATGATCCGCTGCCCAGATCAGGTTCTGTTTGGTTTTTGGACTCCCTCAGTTCCTGTTTTGTGCAACCCCGGGTTTGTTTTCAGTTACCATGGGTGCTTATTAAGCATTTAAGTCCCATCTTAAAACTCATTTGTATACTCTAGCCTTTAAATAGCCCCCCTGTTAGACCAGTTGATCTGCCGTTTCTTTTCTTTTCTCCTCTGCTCCCCTTTTCCTTGAGGGGGGGGGGGGGGCACAGGTCCGGTGGCCATGGATGAAGTGCTGGCTGTCCAGAGTCGGGACCCGGGGTGGACCGCTCGCCTGTGCATCGGCTGGGAACATCTCTGCGCTGCTGACCCGTCTCCGCTCGGGATGGTGTCCTGCTGGCCCCACTATGGACTGGACTCTTACTATTATGTTGGATCCACTATGGACTGGACTCTCACAATATTATGTCAGACCCACTCGACATCCATTGCTTTCGGTCTCCCCTAGAGGGGGGGGGGGTTACCCACATATGCGGTCCTCTCCAAGGTTTCTCATAGTCATTCACATCGACGTCCCACTGGGGTGAGTTTTTCCTTGCCCGTATGTGGGCTTTGTACCGAGGATGTCGTTGTGGCTTGTGCAGCCCTTTGAGACACTTGTGATTTAGGGCTATATAAATAAAGATTGATTGATTGATTGATTGATTATTGTTTTCACCTGTCTCTGATTGGTGTTCGGGACACTCACCTGTTTCCCGAGCACTGATCAGAGCGATATTTAAGACTGCCTTTTCCGGTGAGTCAGTCTGGCTTCCTAATTTGCTACCTGCAACAGTTGACGATGACTTTGATTCCTGTTTGTATATGCTAGCTCCCGTGCTAGCCTCCTTCGCTTTGCCTCCCATGCTATGAGCACACCTTTGTTTTTCCCTGTATGATTTATCCCAATAAATCATTTCCTACCTGCACGCTGTGTCCGGAGTCCGTCTGCATCTTGGGAGAGCGACCCCCGCATCACCATGCGACCCGGTCGTCACACTCTTTGTTTTGGTGAGCGGCGGAGTTGTAGGGGGGGTTGTGGATTTGGTGGGCTTGGGTGTACCTGAGAACAAAGACCAGGATTTGATGAAGAGGCCCCTGAATCCTGTATAGGCCATGGGTCCAGGCGCCGCGTCCATGACCGTCAGGGACCGAGGAGAGGCCGTGAGGAGCCTCGCTCCCCCGACTCTGCTGCAGACCGGGGTGTTGATGTCCACAGTCACCTTGTTGTCCGTCGTCGTGCTGTCCGCCGCCGAACCGCTGTCTTCACCGGTGTCTGGGTCGTCATCCTCCGCCGCCGGTCCGCCGATCGCATCGATGAACGGGGTGAAGTCCTCCATCGAGTCGCCGACCGCTGTAGCACAGGTGAGCTCGGGTTGAGATGAGCTACAAACCCTTTATTAAACTTACAGATTGCTTGGCAAACAATCAATCGGGTTAGCAAGGTGAAACTTTTGGGCTTAACTCCTGGTCTGATCACATTAATCAAGTTGTTACAGAAATGGGCAGAAGTATTGCTACCGTCAGGAAGTGCACTACTTATCTACCACCTGTCTACGCAGACCGGTAGTACAAACGTTGGTGTTGTGTCATCTTGACTATTGCAGCGTAAGAGTTACGTAGATGTTTCAATGTCAGATGTAGATGTTTTCACATTAAATGTCGCTATTTCAATGTTAAGGTAGATGTTTCAATAATAAATATATGTTTCGATTTTAAATGTCGATATTACAATATTTAATACGGATGTTTTATTGTTAAATGTGTAGTTTTTAAATATTTAATATGGATTTTCCACGTTTGAATAATATGTTTCAATGGTAAATATGTATGTTTTGATATTAAATGTATATGTTTCATTAATGAAGGGAAATGTCTCAATATCAAATATAAATGTTTCACCCGGAAAAGGGTGGAGTGCCATCTCCGGGTTGGGGAGGAGATCTTGCCCCAAGTGGAGGAGTTCAAGTACCTCGGAGTCTTGTTCACGAGTGAGGGAAGAGTGGATCGTGAGATCGACAGGCGGATCGGTGCGGCGTCTTCAGTAATGCGGACGCTGTATCGATCCGTTGTGGTGAGCTAAGCCGGAAGGCAAAGCTCTCAATTTACCGGTCAGTCTACGTTCCCATCCTCACCTATGGTCATGAGCTTTGGGTTATGACCGAAAGGACAAGATCACGGGTACAAGCGGCCGAAATGAGTTTCCTCCGCCGGGTGGTGGAGCTCTCCCTTAGAGATAGGGTGAGAAGCTCCGTCATCCGGGGGGAGCTCAAAGTAAAGCCGTTGCTCCTCCACATCGAGAGAAGCCAGATGAGGTGGTTTGGACATCTGGTCAGGATGCCACCCGAACGCCTCCCTAGGGAGGTGTTTAGGGCACGTCCGACCGGTAGGAGGCCGCGGGGAAGACCCAGGACACGTTGGGAAGACTATGTCTCCCGGCTGGCCTGGGAACGCCTCGGGATCCCCCGGGAGGAGCTGGACGAAGTGGCTGGGGAGAGGGAAGTCTGGGCTTCCCTGCTTAGGCTGCTGCCCCCGCGACCCGACCTCGGATAAGCGGAAGAAGATGGATGGAATATTAAATGTTGATGTTTCAATATTAAATGTAGATGTTTTATTAATTAATGTAAATGTTTCAAAATTGAATGCAGATGCTTCAATGCTAAAGGTTGATGTTTTAAAATTAAATTTCGATGTTTTAATGTTTCAATAGTGGGAATAAAAGTAAAACGTGGCAAGTTTGATTAGGTCATTTTATTGATTGATTGATTGATGACAGAACAAACTTACAAGTAAGAGAGAGCACAAAGACCTCATGATTTTCTATCAGATTTAATTCTCCAAAGAAGGAAACACTTTTCAACAATAAACTTTTTGACTAAAGTGTTGCTTTGTTCCTCCTATCCCTTTTTAATCTCTTTTGAAATTATTTTTCTCTGCAATCAAGGCATCTTTTATCCGGGAATAACGCTACACATCACCCTAAATCCCCACTTCCCAACCACACCCGCCCCCAGCGGTCATTAATAGAATGACAGTTAGAAAGGTAGAACAGGAACATGATGTCAGAAGTAAATGTCAAACTAATATCGCTGCAGTTCTAATTCAGATAAACTGCTGAGCGCTTTCTACATTTTTAGAGTTTGACGGCTTAATGGGTGGTGGACGCACTTAATTTGACGACACCATCAACAACCTTGAAAATAATGTGGCGGTCGTCATCTACTTTGGGATCGCGAAGCCCAACGCAAACTTCAACGCCTTCGTCCAACAAAACATTGATGACGGGTGCTGGATCACCGCCGTCACCGCCGTCACCGCCGTCACCGCCGTCGCCGCCGTCGCCGCCGTCGCCGCCGTCGCCGCCGTCGCCGCCGTCGCCGCCGGTGTCGCCGCCGCCGTCGCCGTCACCGCCGTCGCCGCCGTCGCCGTCACCGCCGTCACCGCCGTCGCCGCCGTCACCGCCGTCGCCGCCGTCACCGCCGTCACCCCCGTCATCACCGCCGTCACCAACTGGATCTTCAGTAATTTGACTTTTTATTCCTGTTTGATTGGAATGCAGTCACATATCAGAGTGTACTGGGGTACTTCATGTATTACAATACAGTGTGTACAATTCTGTAGGTCATGTCTGGTTTAGTGTTGGAGGACTTACCGACAAGCAGAAGCAGAAGGAGGAAAATCTTGATCATGGTTGCGTTTGTGTCCTGTGATGTCCACAAGGAAGTACTTCCTGTAAGACAGTGAAACACAACACCGAATGCTTGATAGAAAGTAGGTGGTGTCCATCGGAAGATGGTGTCCTGTTGTTCAGTGCTCGGGAAGACCGTGGACACTAGTGATGGGGTCGGCAGTTCTTTTGACCGTACAGAATCACTAGAATCAGTTCCTTAAATTGAGTCGTTCAATTGACTATTACAGCGTAGTACAGTACAGTGCAGACATTCGCGGGAGAAGCAGCAAATAGGGTGAAGGCGAGTCCCTACACAGCTCTGTGCATGCAGTACAGCAGGCAGTGAGTGACACAGTCAGCACAGTTCAGTACGTGAACCTGAATCACTTCTGCAGCAGCAGTTCTGTGTGCAGGTCGGCGAATCACGAGTCAGTCAGTAACAGCTTCCCCAGCGGCAGATCTCGGTGTGTGTCAGTTCGCGAACGACTCAAGCCCTCAGCACCCAATGAACGACGCGCACAGTGACTGAACGAGAGCCTCAATGTGACGTCCTTTTCCGCGACACAGTCAGTTCTCTGTGTCAGTAGGTTCGCGAGTCCTGATTCTGTCGTTCACTGAATCGACAGAATCGTTCGCTCAGTCCCTCCCCCCTGCCCCCATGATGAGTCGTTCGCCGACGTCGAGGGTTCAGTGAGTCACAGAATGCGCCAGTTCCACTCATACCGGCATGGTCGCGGCGGAGCTCAACTGAACTGAGAAAGGAACGAATCAGTTCATGAAGTGATTCGGTTCAGTACGTTCACTCAAAAGATTCGTTCGTTCGAACGAATCGTTCGCGAACGACACAACATTAATGGACACCTCTGTCCCAACGTCCGCATGTTGCTCTACCAGAGCCATGGTTCACTATTGTGTGTCCCGTAAAGTCCGTAGTCCTCAAGGACTCAACTACATCTCTCCCCACTGGAAATGATAGAAACTGAGAGCTGAACATGAACAGTGTTCCTTACGAACGCTGATTGATTGAACACAGTTGGGGCGTTTCTGAAAGTTTTATGGGAATACGATAGCCGTCGTTACATTTTGCAGGAATATCTTTTGTTCCCCTGTTGTTATTGCAGGAAACTTGCAACACACTACAATGATAAGAACTTTCGAGTTGCAATCATTTTTGTGTGGCATCTCTGTGCTGAAGAACGCTGATTAGTGGAACAACAAGACAAAAAAATGAATAAATAAAAACAGTTGAAGAAAAATTAGCATTAATTTTGTGTTTTTAATTTCATGTTGGGCCTGTCCTGGTTTTGTACACAATACCTAAATAAAATATGGCATCACATTACAGCCCCTAAAGGCAACATGGTAGTGGACCCCGCTATCCTTGATGCCACACCCTTTCAGTTGAGGACATGTCAGCCATGCTAAATCCAGGTAAAAGATCTTGAAACTATACAAAAATAAAATAAGACTAGATCTGACTGTACTAAGTGAATGAGCAAGAACTGATGAAGCCTGCTTGGATGAGAGCCAAAGGGTCTAAGACAGGGGTCGGCAACCTTTACCAGTCAAAGAGCCATTTTGACCAGTTTCGCAAATTACAGAAAACAATGGGAGCCGCAAATTTTTTTGAGAAATTTTAAACGAATTAACACTGCACACAAAGTTTTTTTTGTGCTTTGTGCTACGTATTAACCAGGGGTCTCAGACACGCTGCCCACACCTTTATATGGAATTTGTAAGCTGGCGCGGCACGCGGGTTTTCAATGAACGGGCGCTTGTCAGCGTCATGCGTGCCGTGATGGTACAGCATATAGCGCCCACTATAACCAGCGTGCCTGATCAGCCACACGTTGTATAGTGTTTCCGCTTGCTCACGTAGTCAACAACCACACAGGTTACACTGACGGTGGCGGTATAAAAAAAAAAACTATAACACTCTTACTAATAATGCGCCACACTGTGAACCCACACCAAACAAGAATGACAAACACATTTTGGGAGAACATCTGCACAGTAACACAACATAAACACAACAGGACAAATACCCAGAATCCCATGCAGTCCTAACTCTTCCGGGATACATTATACACCCCCGCCCACCTCAACCGACGCACAGGGGGGGGTTGATGTGTGAGGGAGCAGGGTTGGGGTGGGTAGCAGGGGTGTATAATGTAGCCCGGAATAGTCAGGGCTGCATGGGATTCTGGGTGTTTGTTCTGTTGTGTTTATGTTGTGTTAAGGTGCAGATGTTCTCCCGAAATGTGTTTGTCATTCTTGTGTTACGGCTCAGGCTCCTGCCAACGCCGCTCATCCGTCTGTGCGCACCTCGGGACACGCCCACGGGTGCGCACATCCAGGGACGCGCCGCGCACGTCCCCGCCCTGCAGCAGCCACCAGCTGCAATCAATCACCGGCAATCATTACACCTGAAACTGATGAGGGCGAGCTGGTTAAAAGACCAGTGGACCCTAGGATCGGGGCGGGAACTTAGTTTTCTCATGGTGTACCTACCCTCCGTCGCCTGCGTCTCAATTTCCCCTGGATCTCCCTCTGGACTCCGACTGCTTCCTTCGTTCCTCGACCTCTTGCTCGCCCCTGGATTCTGACGCCTCACTCTCGCCCCGGATCATCTGCCTGCCCCCTGGACTTCCGCGTATCTCGTTCAACACGTTGGTAACACTCACTTCAGTTAAATTCTACACATAGTCTTACACCATTCCCTTTTGTATTCTAGTTCACACTCCATTTCCTTAGTTTAGTAATATTGTTTATTATTATTTATATATATATATGTTGACTATATATATATATATATATATATATAATAAATAATTGTATATACCGCCCCCTGATGTCTGTTTGCCGTCACCTCCAATCAGTAAATACAACATCTTGTTTGGTTTTGGTTCAAAGTGTGGCGCATTATTAGTAAGAGTGTTAAAGTTGTTTTATATGGTCACCGTCAGTGTAACCTGTGTGGTTGTTGACCAAGAATGCCTTGCTGTCACGTACGTGTGCAAGCAGAAGATGTATATTGTATAACAAGTTTTGGGCTGGCACCAGGCCCGGCCCTAACCAATCTGGCGCCCTAGGCAAGATTTTAGGTGGCGCCCCCCCACATCGGCAGTGAAGTGTATATACTCACAAGAACCCGAATAGCTTTGTCTTTGACCTTTTTTTTTTTACTTACAACTATACCTAATATATAAAGGGGTGGAAAAGTGACTATTACCTGCAGGGCAAACATTAGCTAACCAGAAGGCAATAACAATGTAAACAAAGAACACCTGCTTAAAAGATCTAATACAAACATTTATATGCACGTACAACACTTAGAACTTTTAGCATATCAGTATGTGGAATTAAATTAGGGAATGGATTAAATAAAGAAGTTAAAAATTGTACTAATATGATCCAGTTTAAGAGGTTGTTCAAAATAATAGTGCTTACAGAGTACAAAAAAGAAGAATTATGAGAAATACTTTCAACCTTATTGAAAATAAGATATTCTTCATCTCAGTATGTTAATAATGACTGAATTAATTAATTAATTACTTTGTCTTTGACCTTTTTTTTTACTTACAACTATACCTAATATATAAAGGGGTGGAAAAGTGACTATTACCTGCAGGGAAAACATTAGCTAACCAGAAGGCAATAATTTAAACAAAAAACACCTGCTTAAAAGATCTAATACAAATGTCCCTGAGGAATGTAAGGTGGGAGTACTGTAATTACCTAACGTTACATTATTATTTTCCATAACAATTTAGCCCCCCTCCACAATATTTTGGCCGTTTTGACATCTTGTGTTGATTTTTTGATGTGGTGACGTCCAAAAAGAGTCATGATACGGGAAGGGAGGGGGCGTAATGTCGCTATTTCAATGTTAAGGTAGATGTTTCAATAATAAATATATGTTTCGATTTTAAATGTCGACATTACAATATTTAATACGGATGTTTTATTGTTAAATGTGTAGTTTTTAAATATTTAATATGGATTTTCCACTTTTAAATATAGACGTTTGAATAATATGTTTCAATGGTAGATATGTATGTTTTGATATTAAATGTATATGTTTCATTAATGAAGGGAAATGTCTCAATATCAAATATAAATGTTTCACCCGGAAAAGGGTGGAGTGCCATCTCCGGGTTGGGGAGGAGATCTTGCCCCAAATGGAGGAGTTCAAGTACCTCGGAGTCTTGTTCACGAGTGAGGGAAGAGTGGATCGTGAGATCGACAGGCGGATCGGTGCGGCGTCTTCAGTAATGCGGACGCTGTATCGATCCGTTGTGGTGAAGAAGGAGCTAAGCCGGAAGGCAAAGCTCTCAATTTACCGGTCAGTCTACGTTCCCATCCTCACCTATGGTCATGAGCTTTGGGTTATGACCGAAAGGACAAGATCACGGGTACAAGCGGGCGAAAGGATGAGGGGGGGGGGATCTGTTAGTACAGATCGTATAGAGTGCCAAATGTTGTACCATCATGGCACACCCTTATTATAGCTGTAAGGGTGAAAATCGGTGAATATTAATCCCGGGAGTTTTCTGCGAGAGGCACTGAAATCCGGAAGTCTCACGGGAAAATTGGGGGGTTCAGCAAGTAAGCTGCTGAGCCGCATCAGAGTGATCAAAGGGCCGCATGCGGCTCCGGAGCCGGGGGTTGCCGACCCCTGGTCTAAGACAACCTGAAAAGTGGACATGGATAAATGACAATAATAATAATAATAATACCTGGGATTTATATAGCGCTTTTCTAAATACCCAAAGTCGCTTTACATGTGTGTGTGTGTGTGTGGGGGTGTGGGGGGGGGGGGGTTAATATTGTGGAGGGGGCTAAATTGTTATGGAAAATAATAATGTAACGTTAGGTAATTACAGTACTCCCACCTTACATTCCTCAGGGACATTTGTATTAGATCTTTTAAGCAGGTATTTTTTGTTTAAATTATTGCCTTCTGGTTAGCTAATGTTTTCCCTGCAGGTAATAGTCACTTTTCCACCCCTTTATATATTAGGTATAGTTGTAAGTAAAAAAAAAAGGTCAAAGACAAAGCTATTCGGGTTCTTGTGAGTATATACACTTCACTGCCGATGTGTGGCGGGGGCTGGGGGGGACGACGATAAAAACAACTTTATTAGAAAAAAATAAATAAATAAATAAATAAATAAAAATAAATAAAAAATAACAACGTCCATTTAGGGGTAAAAATAAGATTTGAGTCCGAAAAAGAAGACGCTCAAATATCAAATAATGTAAATGAGGGAACATGAAAACAAAGTGAATCATAATTTTCTGCAAACCGAAAAAAATAAATAAATGTGCTCACCTATTCTTATTTTGAATACTTGTGTGTATTTTCCAAAATTCTTAACATCAAAACTTGATTTTTTTCAATTTTAAAGTCTATTTTTTCAAGAGCCAAACCTTCGGCGTGTTGTTTGAGGATGAATGTGAACTAGAAGAGGCAGTAAAGAAGTGGAACGAAAGGTAAATATTCACTATTAACTAAGGTTGTACGGTATTTAGTATCGTACTGCGATACTAAATAATCATTTTCGGTACGATACCGTCTCTGAAACGTACCGGTCCCGCACCAACCCCCCCCCCCCCCTGCGTTTGCGTCGAAGTCACGTGGTGACATCAGGGCCGGCCCGTGGCATAGGCCGTATAGGCAAATGCTAAGGGCGCCGTCCATCAGGGGGCGCCACGCCAGTGCCACAAATGTTGGAGAAAAAAAAAAAAAAAAGTTGGTACTATTATTTCTAAATACAAAAAATAATCTCACGTTAATTAAAATGCAAAGTAAAGCCTATTTAATAGAAATATTATTTGTTACAACATTACGCCCCCCCCCCCCGCCCCCTCCCTTCCCGTATCATGACTCTTTTTGGACGTCACCACATCAAAAAATCAACACAAGATGTCAAAACGGCCAAAACTGTCAGGTGCCCAGGGGAGAAAAAAGAGAAAAGAAGAGGAGTAGAAACGAGAAAAGACAGAGGTAGCAGGTAGGTAACGTTAGCCTACATGAAATTATTTGTCTGTTACAGAATGTGATAGTAACCTGGCTTTTTAGCATTAAGCTAATGTTACATGACTCGGCAATTGCTAATCAATAAATAGCTAATTCTGTTTTAACGTCGGGTTAATATTGTGGAGGGGGCTAAATTGTTATGGAAAATAATAATGTAACGTTAGGTAATTACAGTACTCCCACCTTACATTCCTCAGGGCCATTTGTATTAGATCTTTTAAGCAGGTGTTTTTTGTTTAAATTATTGCCTTCTGGTTAGCTAATGTTTTCCCTGCAGGTAATAGTCACTTTTCCACCCCTTTATATATTAGGTATAGTTGTAAGTAAAAAAAAAAGGTCAAAGACAAAGCTATTCGGGTTCTTGTGAGTATATACACTTCACTGCCGATGTTTTAGCTACTTCTAAATCACTAATCCTCGCCTCGATGGCGACAAACAAAGTAAGTTTCTTACAAGTAGCATTATCACTGGAGGACGAGGAATAGCTAAACATGCTTCACCGGCATCAAAATGTAAACAAACGCCATGGGTGGATCTACACCTGACATCCACTGTAATGATACCAAGTACAGGAGCGTATATAGTCAATACTACTATGATTACATCGATATTCTTTCGGTTTTAAAAAATGTATATTATGTTTATAACCTCAGGAAATACGTCCCTGGACACATGAGGACTTTGAATATGACTAATGTATGATCTTGTAACTGCTTGGTATCGGATTGATACCCAAATTTGTGGTTTCATCCAAAACTAATGTCAAGTATCAAAGAAGAGAAGAATAAGTGATTATTACATTTTAACAGAAGTGTAGATAGAACATGTTGAAACAGGAAGTAAGAAGATATTAACAATAAATGAACAAGTAGATTAATAATACATTTTGTCCTTAATAATGTAGACAAAATAATAGGTAGATAAATGACACGATACGTCTAGACTAAATTAGGAGTCTTTGTTTGTTTACTTACTACTTAAAGACAAGTTGTCTAGTATGTTCACTATTTTATTTAAGGACTTAACTGCAATAATAAACATATGTTTTATGTACACTAAGACTTTTTGGTTAAAATAAAGCCAATAATGCAATTTTATTTATTTAGAAAAGTACCGAAAAGTACAGAAACATATCGAAATCATTTTAATACCAGTACCGGTACCAAAATAATGGTATTGTTACAACACTACTATTAACTTTGTTACATGCTACATTACTATTAGCCTCAAGCCTAGTGACCGTACTAGCAAAGTAAGATTTTCATTGTACGGCAAACTGTCTGTTTAACTGTGCATATGACAATAAACAATCTTGAATCGTATGCTACTGCTAACAGGCTCACGCTAACCCGCGTGTATTTATCATTTACGGAGGGTACGACTTTCTGACTGGTGGACACTGTGGACAAAAGCCTTACTTTTTCTGTAGAATCTAGTCTAGGAATCAACGTAGAAATGTACTGTACCGCTCATTCATACGTCTCCGGTCTGACTTGTAGGAACTACCTGAACTAAAGGCTCCAGAAACCTAGAGTACCTGAACTTTTGATGGACAGGGCTAATGTCCAAGAGTACCACGGTCCTCTGTACATGCACAATACACACAACAATCCTCTTTACCCTGGAATCTAAGACGAAGAAGTGACTCACCGCAGTGAACAAGGTCTTTGGACTGAAGCTTGCCTCGACTCTTAGTGTTCAGGTCTCTGTCCCTGCCTTTATAAAGAGCCTGGCATCTCGATCTGCCCCCACCATTAAGTGGTGTTAGCAGAACAGGTCTGGTTTGGTTTATCAGAGTGACTGGTACACAACTGAATGTCAAGTATTTTGTTTTGCTTATTGGGGATTACAAACCTCTCTATATGAATGTGTAAGTAATGAACAGGACAATTAGTTTGCGACACACCTGAACAATTACATTGAAGGTAGTTATTGTCTTTAAAGTGTATACATGAGGCCGGGACGAAAGCCAACACGGATTCTATAAAAGTACGAGAAAACATGGTCATGTTGGTCGCTTTCCCAAACAGTAAAAGGTCGGGGATCCTTTTTACGGACTGCACCACAAATGGCTAACAAATCTGGTTGCGGTAGTCGTGTGAATAAGCCCATGTAAAATACCAATAATAAATGACAAGGTGCTTTTTGTGGAATTTTACCACAAACTTATTCCCAGCCTGATCTGTCACTGATAAGAAAAAAAACCTGGCAAATGTCCTTAAATAACCTTACTGTTCCCTAAGGCGCACATTCAGTTCAGTTCATCCATCCATCCATTTCCAACCGCTTGTCCCGTTCGGGGTCATGGGGGTGCTGGAGCCTATCTCAGCTGCATTCGGGCGGAAGGCGGGGTACACCCTTGACAAGTCGCCACCTCATCACAAGGCCAACACAGATAGACAGACAACATTCACACACTAGCGACCATTTAGCAGAGGTGGGACCAAGTCATTGTTTTGCAAGTCACAAGTAAGTCTCAAGTCTTTGCCCTCAAGTCCGAGTCAAGTCCCGAGTCAAGACAGGCAAGCCCCGAGTCAAGTCCAAAGTCAAGACTGGAAAGTCTCAAGTCAAGTCCTAAGTCTTGCATTTTGAGTTTCGAGTCCTTTCAAGTCCTTTTAACCACAGACTAATATATTAACACAGATTGTGTATGCTTTTCAAATGCTGTATTTATTTATTAAAACAAGTGCATTTTAAATTGCAGGAAAGAAAATTGTGCTGACATTGCACTTTATAATAGCACTATTAACCAGTCATTTTAAACATTAACTCATTCCTTTACAGAACAAACACATTGAAAAATAAAGTGCAAATGTACTTATTTGTACAAAAGTGTTAACATTGAAAAAACATGACATATACGTGAACATAACAAAAAAGTTTTACTTTTTATATGTCAGGGCCCTATGCTGCATTGCATTTGCAAAAGACCAAATTAGCCAAGAGTCTGTCAGTCATTTGTGCACGATGGGGGCGTAGTATGATGCCACCATGGCTGAAAACTCGCTCCACTGGAGCACTGGAGGCAGGCACTGCCAAGACTCTCATGGCCACTCGGAACAGTGAAGGAAGAGTCTTCATGTTCAATGCCCAGAACAAAAGGGGGAGAGAGTTGTTTTGGGTTGGTGCACTACTTGTAAGTGTATCTTGTGTTTTTTATGTTGATTTAATTAAAAAAAGAAAACAAAAAAAATTATTTCTTGTGCGGCCCGATACCAATCGATCCACGGACCAGTACCGGGCCGCGGCCCGGTGGTTGGGGACCGCTGAGGTAAACAACCAACAGTATGTCAGAAAGCTAGCTAAAACGGTACACATATTCATAATATAGTATACATTTTAACTGACCTTTATTTTACTATTTTTGTCTTTTTTTAGGTGGCTAAAATACGCGGTGCTGCTGACCGCCGTCTAACGTTACGTGTGATATATTGACTAACGTAACCCCGCTTAAAAAAAATCACTGAACAAAAAGTATGAATAAGGTAGTGAACTGCAACAGATTCCCGTGTTTGCAATAACGTTATAACGTTAGCAGTGAGTTTACAGCCTCACTGATTTAACTACACAGCAAATAAAAGTCACGTTACTTAGCCAATAAACGTTATCTTACATTCAAAACTTACCGTTCTTTGTGCAACTTCAAATGCCGGACGAAGTTGGAAATTGTTGCCTCTCCATCAGTCATTTTCGAACCGCATGTGTTGCATACTGCAAACCGTTTTGTGTTGACCACCTCGTAATTTTTATACCCAAACAAAATTATTTTAGGTATCATTTTTTGTTCACTGGCGTGTGGTTTGGACATGTCTTCTTCGTTGGTTGTCCTGCAATTTGATTGGATGAATGCTGTGTGATGAAAACAAAGTAGATCTAATTTGATTGGCTGTTGTACTGAGAGCACACCAGCTGACACACGCAACGCTGATAGACAAGTACACAATGAAAAATACGGAGCGCTCCCGAATAACTTTTTCATCTTTGGGTTTTGGGGAAAGTAGCAAGTCATGTCAAGTCATGTCAATTCAAAAGGCTCAAGTCCAAGTGAAGTCACAAGTCATTGATGTTAAAGTCTAAGTCGAGTTGCAAGTCGTTTTACATTTTGTCAAGTCGAGTCTAAAGTCATCAAATTCATGACTCGAGTCTGACTCGAGTCCAAGTCATGTGACTCAAGTCCACACCTCTGCCATTTAGTGTTGCCAATCAACCTATCCCCAGGTGCATGTCTTTGGAGGTGGGAGGAAGCCGGAGTACTGTTGCGTTTTGGACCAGTTGTTCCTCCCAGGGAATTCAAGTCACAATTCGCTCCCAAGTTCTTTCCGACACTTAAAGCTGAGTTGAAAAACCACCAGAGACAGAATAGGTCTTTTGTTGTATATTCTCAAAGCTTTGCCAATATACATTTTGATTGAGACCAGTCTAACCCTAGAACATTCTATTGCGCCTCCCAAAATGGTCTGTCTTCCCGATCCCACCACCCTCTCTCTCTCGTCCCATCTCTGTAGACAAAACAAATGCTAGTCAAAACACATTCCAAAGAACTCAAGGTTAACACGCACAGTTTACTTGCAGACAGAGCAGCAAGAGAAGAAATGGAAAACACCAGCTGTTTTCAAATATGACTATGAAATAAAAGAAGTACAACTTAAATTCGGATATATATAAATATCTGCCTCCGACAGTACCCAGAGGGAACCCACGCAATCACGGGGAGAACATGTAAAACTCCACACAGAACGATCCCAAGCGCAGGATCGAACTCAGTACCTTCGTATTGTGAGGCAGATGCATTAACCCCTCCTCCACCGTGCTGCCCAGTTCAGTTCAGTTCAGTTGACTTATTTACATAACACATTTAAAAACAAGCCCAGTTAGCCAAAGTGCTGTACAGACCTAAGAACAGGGGCTACATAGTGTCACATTTACAACACGGAAGGATGAATACCAGGCAGTAGTAAAGTAACCTGACTCTCGCCAGATCCTTGTAGTTTGCTGAGCTCCACACAAGGAACAAATCAAATCAACTTTATTTATAAAGCACATTTAAAATTTACCACAGGGCATACTTGCCAACCTTGAGACCTCCGATTTCGGGAGGTGGGGGGAGGGGGGGCGTGGTCGGGGTGGGACGGGGGCGTGGTTGGGGGCATGGCTAAAAGGGGAGGAGTATATTTACAGCTAGAATTCACCAAGTCAAGTATTTCATACATATATATATAGATAATATATATATATATATATATATATATATATATATTAGAGATGAGCAGATAGTACAGATGCGCGGATAGGCAATTATTTCATCCGCAACCGCATCAGAAAGTCGTCAACCATCCGCAATCCACCCGATCTAACATTTGATCAGAACCGCATCCGCCCACACCCGCCCGTTGTTATATATCTAATATAGACGATGCAAGGCATTAGTGAGGTTATAAAGCTTTTGCCTGTTAAAGAAAGGAGACTGATCCAATGCAGCACAGACATTCGCGTGCCACGCTGTCACGGCCCAGACGCACACCAGTGCGCAATCATATGGGAGCCGCGCTGAGCGCACCTCCAAGCGCATCTCGCTGCCGGCGACGGCCGGGTATGGGCCCGACGCTCCAGCGCCATCCATTTTCAAGGCTAGTTGATTCGGCAGGTGGGCTGTTACACACTCCTTAGCGGGTTTCGACTTCCATGGCCATCGTCCTGCTGTCTATATCAACCAGGGTGAGCCCCACCCCTTTCGTGAGCGCACTGCGCGCGGAGTGACCCCTGTTACGCGCCCCCGGCAACAGGGGTGGCGGGCAGGTAAGCTGCGCGGGCGGAGCGCGCGGAGTGACCCCTGTTACGAGCCCCCGGCCACGGGGGTGGCGGGCAGGTAAGCTGCTTACCTGCTGCGCGTGACGCTGGCCGCGGCGAAGGCAGACGAGGCGGGGTGTCGGTGCGGTGGGCGCGGTGCTGACCCTGGACGTGCGTCGGGCCCTTCTCGCGGATCGCCTCAGCTACGGCTCCCGGTGGCCCTCTCGGGAGAAGGGGCCTCGGTCCCGGACCCCGGCGAGGCGTCCCTTCTCCGCTCCGTAAAAGTGTCCATCTCTTCTTTTTTTTTTCTTCTGTTGTGGCATATGCTGCAGGTGCCTGCTCGTTTTTCGTATGTAGGTAACAACATTTAACTATGTATATATATTTACCAATTGGTTTAACTGCCAAGAAATACTTGACGTTCAGTGAATTCTAGCTATATATATATATATATATATATATAAAATAAATACTTGAATTTCAGTGTTCATTTATTTACACATATACACACACATAACACTCATCTACTCATTGTTGAGTTAAGGGTTGAATTGTCCATCCTTGTTCTATTCTCTGTCACTATTTTTCTAACCATGCTGAACACCCTCTCTGATGATGCATTGCTGTGTGGCACGCACAAAAGTGCTTTCATCAAATGCACTAGATGGCAGTATTGTCCTGTTTAAGAGTGTCACAACATTGCTGTTTACGGCAGACGAACTGCTTTACGGAAGACGAAAAACGTGACTGCTGTTGTTGTCGCGCTTGGAGGACGTTATTGAAACTGCCTAACAATAAACCCACATAAGAAACCAAGAACTCGCCCTCCATCATTCTACAGTTATAACGTGATTGGGCAGGTATGCTGTTTAAATTGTGGGTTAATACTCAAATAAAATATTTGTTATTATGGACCTGAGTCCGCCTGAATTTCGGGAGATTTTCGGGAGAAAATTTGTCCCGGGAGGTTTTCGGGAGAGGCGCTGAATTTCGGGAGTCTCCCGGAAAATCCGGGAGGGTTGGCAAGTATGCCACAGGGGTAGCCAAAGTGCTGTACAATGGGCAGGTTAAAAGATAATTCGAGTACCGAGCAAACACAACAGAACACGATAAAAAATAAATAAATAAAATAGAATAAATAAAAACATAAAAACATAAAAACAGGTTCACAGCAGGTGTATTAGGGGGCGCCATTGCAGGATGGATATCACTGTGTTAAAAGCCATGGAATAAAAGTATGGTTTTAAGAGAGATTTAAAAACAGGAAGAGAGGAGGCTTGTCTAATACTCAGAGGTAGGTCACTTGGGAGCAGCAAAGGCGAAAGCTCTGTCACCTCTAAGCTTCAGCCTTGTGTCAGGGACCGTCAACAGCAGCTGATCGGCTGATCTGAAGGATCGGGTGGGGCAGTAAGGCCGAAGGAGGTCGGAGAGATAGGTTGGCGCGAGGTTGTTTAGACATTTAAAAACAAATAAAAAGGAGTTTAAAATTGATTGGATAACGCACAGGGAGCCAGTGAAGGGACGCTAAAATAGGGGTGATGTGCTCACGTCTGCGGGTCTGTGTTAGCAGACGAGCAGCAGGATCTGGGAGTTCTCAATAGGAGATGTATTACAGAAGGCGGGGCCTTGTAAAAAAAATCATTGGATAAACCACTTGTCCGTTATCTTGACTGACGTGCTACTTCAACCACTCACGTCCAAATCAACCCGCGACGCTGATGAGAGCGGCACTGGGAAATCCAAACCCGGTCGGAAACATCCTTGCCACCAATAAATGCCTTCAAAACCATTCTCTGTTCATCTTTTGAATAATTAATATTCGATAGATTTGACAAAACAGTTGCAATAGCAGAATCAATGTCAGCACACGGCTCCTCGCTCCGTGTTGTTGTTTGACTCAAACAGTCGCTTTTGGCGCTACTTCCAATCTATGAAATCCCGCCCGGTGATCCTGATTGGTTCATTATGTTTTGCTATCTGGAAGGAGTTTGCAATGCCTTCGAGCCCGGATCCTTGTGTGGAGCTCAGCGAACTACAAGGATCTGGCGAGAGTCAGGTTAGTAGTAAAGTATACCGTATTTTCCGCACTATTAGCCGCACCTAAAAACCACAAATTTACTCAAAAGCTGACAGTGCGGCTTTCAACCCGGTGCGCTTTATATATGGATTAATATTAAGATTCATTTTCATAAAGTTTCGGTCTCGCAACTTCGGTAAACAGCCGCCATCTTTTTTCCCGGTAGAACAGGAAGCGCTTCTTCTTCTACGCAAGCAACCGCCAAGGTAATCACCCGCCCCCATAGAACAGGAAGCGCTTCTTCTTCTACTGTAAGCAACCACCCGCCCGCGTAGAAGAAGAAAAAGCGCGCGGATATCACCGTACGTTTCATTTCCTTTGTGTGTTTACATCTGTAAAGACCACAAAATGGCTCCTACTAAACGACAGGGATCCGGTTCATGAAAAGACGCAATCTCTCCATCCGCACACGGATTACTATTTCACAGCAACTGATATTCCTGTGAACCGCACTGTGGATACAACGGGAGCACGTACGGTGAATATTCGCACCACAGGGAATGAGAAGTCATCCTTCACTGTGGTTCTAGCTTGCCATGCTAATGGCCAGAAACTTCCACCCATGGTGATATTCAAAAGGAAGACCTTGCCAAAAGAGACCTTTCCAGCCGGCGTCATCATAAAAGCTAACTCGAAGGGATGGATGAAGAAAAGATGAGCGAGTGGTTAAGGTAAGTTTAAGTTTACGCGAAGAGGCCGGGTGGCTTTTTTCACGCAGCTCCGTCCATGTTGATATACGACTCCATGCGCGCCCACATCACGCTGGTTTTTAATATGTTATTAAAGTTTGACTGACCTATCTGACTGTTTTTTTGACATTCCTTTAGCGCAGTTAGATGCGGCTTACAACACCGGGCGGCTTATAGGTGGACAAAGTTTTGAAATATGCCGTTCATTGAAGGCGCGGCTTTTAACCCAGGGCGCCTTATGGTGCGGAAAATACGGTACCTTCAAAGAAGTGCAGGATACATCACCTAAAATACTAAAATGTAATAAATAAATACAAAAGGATAAAATAAGAAGTAAAAACAACCAAGATATCCTGTCTAACTGGATTTGAACGCCAGGGAGTAAAAATATGTTTTTAATCTCATTTTAAATTGGCTCAGAGACTGCAAGAATCTAATAAATAATGGAAGGTTGTTCCACAGTCTGGGCTGCCACTGAGAAGGCTCTATCTCCTCTGGTTTTTAGCCTAGTTTTTGGGACAGCTCGGAGGAGCTGGTCTGAAGACCTCAGGGTGCTGCTGGGAGAACAAGGCTGCAACAGCTCAATAAGATAGGGCCTTCATGGTGTAGGCCAGGGGGTCGGCAACCCGCGGCTCCAAAGCCGCATGCGGCTCTTTGATCACTCTGATGCGGCTCAGCAGCTTACTTGCTGGACCCCTCAATTTTCCCGTGAGACTTCCGGATTTCGTAGAAAACTCCCGGGATTAATATTCACCGATTTTCACCCTTACAGCTATAATAAGGGCGTGCCATGATGGTACAACATTTGGCGCCCTCTACAATCTGTATTAACAGCGTGCCAGCCCAACACTTGTTATACAATATACATCTTCTGCTTGCACACGTACGTCACAGCAAGGCATACTTTGTCAACAACCACACAGGTTACACTGACGGTGACCACATAAAACAACTTTAACACTCTTACTAATAATGCGCCACACTTTGAACCAAAACCAAACAAGAATGACAAACACATTTCGGGAGAACATCTGCACCTTAACACAACATAAACACAACAGAACAAACACCCAGAATCCCATGCAGCCCTGACTCTTTTGGGCTACATTATACACCCCTGCTACCACCAAACCACGCCCCCACCCCAAGCCTGCTCCCTCACACATCAACCCCCCCTCTCTGTGCGTCGGTTGAGGTGGGCGGGGTTTGGTAGCGGGGGTGTATAATGTAGCCCGGAAGAGTTAGGGCTGCATGGGATTCTGGGTATTTGTCCTGTTGTGTTTATGTTGTGTTACGGTGCAGATGTTCTCCCGAAATGTGTTTGTCTTTCTTGTTTGGTGTGGGTTCACAGTGTGGCGCATTATTAGTAAGAGTGTTAAAGTTTTTTTTATACCGCGACCGTCAGTGTAACCTGTGTGGTTGTTGAGCAAGTATGCCTTGCTGTCACCTACGTGAGCAAGCGGAAACCCCATTCAACATGTGGCTGATCAGGCACGCTGATTGTAGTGGGCGCTATATGCTGTACCATCACGGCACGCATGACGCTGACAGCTGTTATTCATTCAGAACCCGTGTGCCGCACCAGCTTAAAAATTCCTTAAAAAGGTGTGGGCATCGTGTCTGAGACCCCTGGTTTATACATAGCACAAAGCAACAAAAAAAACTTTGAATGCAGTGTTATTTAATTTAAATATTCAAAAATTTTTGCGGCTTCCATTGTTTTCTATAATTTGTGAAACTGGTCAAAATGGCTCTTTGACTGTTAAAGGTTGCCGACCCCTGCCGTAGGCATTCAAAAACAGGACGACGTGGCGAAGTTGGTAGAGTGGCCGTGCCAGCAATCGGAGGGTTGCTGGTTACTGGGGTTCAATCCCCACCCGTCCGTTGTGTCCTTGGGCAAGACACTTCACCCCTTGCTCCTGATGGCTGCTGGTTAGCGCCTTGCATGGCAGCTCCCGCCATCAGTGTGTGAATGTGTGTGTGAATGGGTGAATGTTGGAATAGTGTCAAAGCGCTTTGAGTACCTTGAAGGTAGAAAAGCGCTATACAAGTATAACCCATTTATCATTTATAACATTTTAAAATGAACTCTAAAAGTAACTGGGAGCCAATGAAGGGAAGCTAGTACATGGTCACGTCGTTTGGTTTTAGTTAAAAGACTAGCAGCAGAGTTCTGCAACCACTGCAGCCGTGGGGGAGAGGCCTGATCCAGGCCTGCATACAAAGAATTACAGTAGTAAACGTCACAAATGCATGGGTAGATCTTTCAAAGTCAGCCAGTGGGAGATACTGTTTTATTTTTGCAAGGAGTCTTTGTCAGGTTCAAACACTGATGACACATATTAAAACAGACGAGAAGCAAAGAATCATGCAGAGACAGAGTTACATTTTGCTCAATTGAGGAGATAAGCTATTTAGGCTGTACTCTAGCTACTAGAGATGCGCGGTTTGCGGGCACAACCGCGGAGTCCGCGGATTATCCGCGGATCGGGCGGATGAAATTTAAAAAAATTAGATTTTATCCGCGGGTCGGGTCGGGCGGTTGAAATAAAAAAAAATTAGATTTTAAATAGATTCAGGCGGGTGGCAGTTAAACCAATTGGTAAATATATATACATAGTTAAATGTTGTTACCCACATACGAAAAACGAGCAGGCACCTGCAGCATATGCCACAACAGAAGAAGAAAAAAAAAAGAGATGGACACTTTTACGTAGCGGAGAAGGGACGCCTCGCCGTGGTCCGGGACCGAGGCCCCTTCCACCGAGAGGGCCCCACCGGGAGCCGTAGCTGAGGCGATCCGCGAGAAGGGCCTGACGCACGTGCAGGGTCACCACCTCGCCCACCGCACCGACACCCCGCCTCGTCCGCCTTCGCCGCGGCCGGCGTCACGCGCAGCAGGTAAGCAGCTTACCTGCCCGCCACCCCCGTGGCCAGGGGCTCGTAACAGGGGTCACTCCGCGCGCTCCGCCCGCGCAGCTTACCTGCCCGCCACCCCTGTTGCCGGGGGCGCGTAACAGGGGTCACTCCGCGCGCAGTGCGCTCACGAAAGGGGTGGGGCTCACCCTGGTTGATATAGACAGCAGGACGGTGGCCATGGAAGTCGGAACCCGCTAAGGAGTGTGTAACAACCCACCTGCCGAATCAACTAGCCCTGAAAATGGATGGCGCTGGAGCGTCGGGCCCATACCCGGCCGTCGCCGGCAGCGAGACGCGCTTGGAGGTGCGCTCAGCGCGGCTCCCATATGATTGCGCACTGGTGTGCGTCTGGGTCGTGACAGCGTGGCACACGAATGTCTGTGCTGCATTAGATCAGTCTCCTTTCTTTAACAGGCAAAAGCTTTATAACCTCACTAATGCCTTGCATCGTCTATATTAGATATATAACAACGGGCGGGTGCGGGCGGGTGCGGTTCTGATCAAATGTTACATCGGGTGGATGGCGGATGGTTGACGACTTTCTGATGCGGTTGCGGATGAAATAATTGCCTATCCGCGCATCTCTACTAGCTACAGATCCAAACTTTGCTCTGAAGTCTAGCCCACGTGATTCCTCTATTTATTTGTGAGGTCCCTGGTTACATCACTGAAGCTGTCGCTGAGGGAAGGGGGTGAACTCGACAGCTCCAGTTAGACACAATGTATGATTATACAAGAAATGCAAATGTGTTGACACGGGTGATACCGTCTTGTCTCTGCTCTGTCTGCGTCACGGCGGTGTTCGTCCTTGGCAGTCAGCAGGCCGTTCCTGGACACAGACACTGAAACGAGACTGGCTTGCAATCTTTTGGATTGCCAGCTTTGCACAGACAAAGAAAAATACCACTTCGGCACAACTGACAATATCTATAGCAACGGCCCTTAAGCATAAGAGTTGTGTGACAATATAGACATAATTATTCTAACAGTCTTAGCTGAAAGAAGCTAGATTTAATGACAGAGCTGATTTGTCTGTCCATCTTAAGCAAGCTGTCAAAAGTGACTCCAAGGCTCCTTGCTGATAGGACCGAGGACCAATAGCACTGTCCTGTCCTTGCAGAAGGCAAAACTCTCGGTTTATCAAACTATCTACATTCCTACTCTCACCTATGGTCTAGAAGTGTGGGTCATGACCGAAAGGATAATATCGCGGATACAAGCGGTCAAAATTAGTTTCCTCTGAAGGGTGGTTGACATCTTCCTTAGAGATAGGGTGAGAAGTTCAGTCACCCGAGAGAGACTCGGAGTAGAGCCGCTGCTCCTTCGCTAGGAAAAGAGCCAGCTTAGGTGGTTCGAGCATCTCGTGCGGATGCCTCACTAGCATCTCCCTAGGGAGGTCCTCGTTGCACGTCCCACTGGGAGGAGACGCCGGGGCAGGCCAAGGACCAGATGGGGGGATTACATCTCCTCTCTGGCCTGGGGTCGCTTCGGGATCCCCCATGAGGAAGTTGCTAATGTTGCTCTGGAGAGGGAAGTCTGGGGATGTCTGCTGGGGCTGTTGTCCCTGCGACCCGATTCCTGATAAGCAGTTTAAGATGGATGGATGGATGGATGTACATCTACTATATGATTTGCCTGAGAAGCTGGACAGGACAAAAAAATAAAATAAATAAAATAAAATAAAAAATATGATGGGGCAGATGATGTGGTCCTGATGGCTTCATCTGGCCAGGACCTTCAGCTCTCACTGGATTGGTTCGCAGCTGAGTGTAGCGACTGGGATGAGAATCAGCACCTCCAAATCCGAGTCCATGGTTCTCGCCCGGAAAAGGAAGGAGTGCCATCTCTGGGTTGGGGTGGAGATCTTGTCCCAAGTGGAGGAGCTCAAGTACCTCGGAGTCTTGTTCAGGAGTGAGGGAAGAGTGAATCGTGAGATCGAAAGGCGGATCGGTGCGGCGTCTTCAGTAATGCGGACGCTGTATCGGTCCGTTGTGGTGAAGAAGGAGCTGAGCCGGAAGGCAAAGCTCTCAATTTACCGGTCGATCTACGTTCCCATCCTCACCTATGGTCATGAGCTTTGGGTTATGACCGAAAGGACAAGATCACGGGTACAGGCGGCCGAAATGAGTTTCCTCCGCCGGGTGGCGGGGCTCTCCCTTAGAGATAGGGTGAGAAGCTCTGTCATCCGGGGGGAGCTCAAAGTAAAGCCGCTGCTCCTCCACATCGAGAGGAGCCAGATGAGGTGGTTCGGGCATCTGGTCAGGATGCCACCCGAACACCTCCCTAGGGAGGTGTTTAGAGCACGTCCGACCGGTAGGAGGCCGCGGGGAAGACCCAGGACACGTTGGGAAGACTATGTCTCCCGGCTGGCCTGGGAACGCCTCAGGGTCCCACAGGAAGAGCTGGACGAAGTGGCTGGGGAGAGGGAAGTCTGGGTTTCCCTGCTTAGGCTGATGCCCCTGCGACCCGACCTCGGATAAGCGGAAGAAGATGGATGGATGGATGGAAAATAAAAAATAAAAAAATTAAAAAATAAAAAATAAAAAAAATAAATAAAAAAATAAACACCTTTAACTTATTAACAATATTAAAGGCCTACTGAAAGCCACTACTACCGACCACGCAGTCTGATAGTTTATATATCAATGATGAAATCTTAACATTGCAACACATGCCAATACGGCCGGGTTAGCTTACTAAAGTGCAATTTTAAATTTCGCGCGAAATATCCTGCTGAAAACGTCTCGGTATGATGACGCCGGCGCGTGACGTCACGGATTGTGGAGGACATTTTGGGACAGCATGGTGGCCAGCTATTAAGTCGTCTGTTTTCATCGCAAAATTCCACAGTATTCTGGACATCTGTGTTGGTGAATCTTTTGCAATTTGTTCAATGAACAATGGAGACAGCAAAGAAGAAAGCTGTAGGTGGGAAGCGGTGTATTGCGGCCGACTGCAGCAACACAAACACATCCGGTGTTTCATTGTTTACATTCCCGAAAGATGACAGTCAAGCTTTACTATGGAACAGAGAGGTCAAATGAACACGGTTGGATTGGACCACACACACAAAGTACAGTGTATTATGCAGCGATCATTTCGAAAGATCGTGTTTCGAAGAAGGTCCCTTGCGAAGGGCAGAGATGGACATCGCCACCACCCGTCGACTGGTGCTGAAGAAAGGTGCGGGGCCAACTATTTTCGACAGACCACGGCCAGGCATCAGTGGCAGTGTCACTGTCAGTGCTCCCAGTGCCAGTGCTTCGACAAGTTCAGACCAGACCACCCCACCCCCTCCACAAGTGGACATACCGTGCACACGAGGTCTGCATTTGCCAAAAGGGAAAGGAAGAGGGTAAGGATCTTGATTTCCAGTTTCCATTGTCATACTCACAGACATAGTCATAGACTACTCCATGAACAATGAAATAAATTAACAATAAAATAGTCTACATATAATTATTGCTTCAAGTTCTAGTCAAGTTCTTCTGCAGTATAAAGTATCGTACATTTACTGACATTACTGTCAAAAGTGTCAATAGATTACAATAGACATAAATATAAAGTATTGTACATTTGTACATTTACAGACAATAGATCAGATCATGGCCAGTACGTCATGTCACCGATTCTGTTCATAACCTTTATGGACAGAATTTCTAGGCGCAGTCAAGGCGTTGAGGGGATCTGGTTTGGTGGCTGCAGGATTAGGTCTCTGCTTTTTGCAGATGATGTGGTCCTGATGGCTTCATCTGGCCAGGATCTTCAGCTCTCACTGGATCGGTTCGCAGCTGAGTGTGAAGCGACTGGGATGAGAATCAGCACCTCCAAGTCCGAGTCCATGGTTCTCGCCCGGTAAAGGGTGGAGTGCCATCTCCGGGTTGGGGAGGAGATCTTGCCCCAAGTGGAGGAGTTCAAGTACCTCGGAGTCTTGTTCACGAGTGAGGGAAGAGTGAATCGTGAGATCGACAGGCGGATCGGTGCGGCGTCTTCAGTAATGCGGACGCTGTATCGGTCCGTTGTGGTGAAGAAGGAGCTGAGCCGGAAGGAATTTACCGGTCGATCTACGTTCCCATCCTCACCTATGGTCATGAGCTTTGGGTTATGACCGAAAGGACAAGATCACGGGTACAAGCGGCCGAAATGAGTTTCCTCCGCCGGGTGGCGGGGCTCTCCCTTAGAGATAGGGTGAGAAGCTCTGCCATCCGGGAGGAGCTCAAAGTAAAGCCGCTGCTCCTCCACATCGAGAGGAGCCAGATGAGGTGGTGCGGCATCTGGTCAGGATGCCACCCGAACTCCTCCCTAGGGAGGTGTTTAGGGCACGTCCGACCGGTAGGAGGCCGCGAGGAAGACCCAGGACACGTTGGGAAGACTATGTCTCCCGGCTGGCCTGGGAACGCCTCGGGGTCCCACAGGAAGAGCTGGACGAAGTGGCTGGGGAGAGGGAAGTCTGGGCTTCCCTGCTTAAGCTGCTGCCCCAGCGACCCGACTTCGGATAAGCGGAAGAAGATGGATGGATGGATGGATGGCCAGTACGACTACGGCATCAGTGGCGGATGCGCTGGATGAACCAATGGCAATGGCACTAGATTTGCCTAATGAGGAGGGCGATCAAGATCAGGTTAGATTTGTTTTCCAAATCAATGTTCAAATGGATTACAGTTCAAGCCCAATAGAGAAAGTATTCATAATTTATGTAAATGAGGTATCCATATCACATGTAGCTGTTTCTCCATTTCCAGGGAAATACAAGAGAACAAGGATGCCAGACGGACTGCGTACCGATTGGGACAGCACCAACGGCAATGACTAGTAGCAAGAGCACCCAAACAGGGAAAAATCATAGATCAAAGGGTGTGTCTATTTCGGTGATGACATGATTCTGCACATCACAGTACACATTGCACAGCTGCCTGTGCAGAGTAGAGTAGACAGATAAATTAGGTGATTCAAAGACAATAATTAGTTTAATTTTAACAGATTATATAAAACAACTTGTGTTTTATTTTATTGCTAGGACACCAGGTGACCCCAGAGATCCTCGAGAGGGTTAGAGCTCGGCCAGCCAGGGTTAATGAAGTCCCATCGTCAAATGTAGCAGCTCCATCTGACAGCCCCGACATAGCAACTCCAGGTGCGTCTGGAATGCAAGTCAAGCTACGACCACCTCCTGCATTGTTTGATGAAGGACCAGCATCAAGTCCCGCTGCGCCTTCTGTTAGTGTTTCTTCCGAAGTCAGCTATGTACCGAGTGGGTCATCGACATCGGATTCGTGTCAATCTGACGGGTTCGCCAGATCCCACACGTACTCCCAAGATGCGGGAAGAGGGTTGCCACAAGGAACCGAAGTACATCATCTTTGAGTCGTGCCTCCAGAGTCTCGTCAAGTGGTGTCACTGTCCAGCCTGTGGCAGCCAGGACATAAGCCCTTCTTGGGATTCGAACGGTACACAGCTGACCATGACTATACAATGTGCATCATGTGACCAGAGGAGTAGGTGGAGCAGCCAGCCAAACATTGGCCCTTATGCCGCGGGCAACATCTTGCTATCTGCTGGCAAGGTGTTGCAAGTGCTGAACAGCATCGGAGTGGTCACGTATGTGAAGAGAACATTTTTCAACCACCAGGAGCTCATCCTGCAGCCAGCCATCAAAAAGGTGTGGGAGGAACGGCAACGGACGCACCTCACCATGCTGCAGGTGTAAGGCCGACCCCTCGTCCTTGGTGGTGATGGGCGAGCAGACAGTCCGGGACACAGCGCCAAGTTCGGTACCTACACCACAATGGAGCTTGAGGCCAATGTGGTTCTCGACCTTCAGGTTGTACAGGTACGACCATATAATCTCACTAAAACTTTAGTAACACAATAAGCAGATAAGGGATTTTCCAGAATGATCCTAGTAAATTTGTCTAATAACATTAACCATTTCTATGAATCACAAGCTTGCATTAAGTTTATACTAAGCCACTTTTTCATTTTTTCTTTGCTCATTCCTTTTCTGTTATATATATTTCAGAGCAACAAATGTCATGGCAACTACCATATGGAGATGGAAGGACTGAAGAGGATCAGCACCTCCAAGTCCGAGTCCATGGTTCTCGCCCGGAAAAGGGTGGAGTGCCATCTCCGGGTTGGGGAGGAGATCTTGCCCCAAGTGGAGGAGTTCAAGTACCTCGGAGTCTTGTTCACGAGTGAGGGAAGAGTGGATCGTGAGATCGACAGGCGGATCGGTGCGGCGTCTTCAGTAATGCGGACGCTGTATCGATCCGTTGTGGTGAAGAAGGAGCTGAGCCGGAAGGCAAAGCTCTCAATTTACCGGTCGATCTACGTTCCCATCCTCACCTATGGTCATGAGCTTTGGGTTATGACCGAAAGGACAAGATCACGGGTACAAGCGGCCGAAATGAGTTTCCTCCGCCGGGTGGCGGGGCTCTCCCTTAGAGATAGGGTGAGAAGCTCTGTCATCCGGGGGGAGCTCAAAGTAAAGCCGCTGCTCCTCCGCATCGAGAGGAGCCAGATGAGGTGGTTCGGGCATCTGGTCAGGATGCCACCCGAGCGCCTCCCTAAGGAGGTGTTTAGGGCATGTCCGACCGGTAGGAGGCCACGAGGAAGACCCAGGACACGTTGGGAAGACTATGTCTCCCGGCTGGCCTGGGAACGCCTCGGGATCCCCCGGGAGGAGCTGGACGAAGTGGCTGGGGAGAGGGAAGTCTGGGCTTCCCTGCTTAGGCTGCTGCCCCCGCGACCCGACCTCGGATAAGCGGAAGAAGATGGATGGATGGATGGAAGGACTGAAGAGGATGGTGGAGCTGCTGATCAGCGGGGACCTGGATGTCGGGGTGCTGGTGACAGACAGTCACAGACAGATCGCTAAATGGATTCGCGAAAACATGCCCAATACACAGCTATGACTTCTAGCATGTTGTAAAATGTTATTTGGATTATTTGTATGCATGCACAAATGTCTGTTTTTTTCTGTTTGTAGCCATCGGGAAGAAACTGAAGGCCATCCTCAAGCTTAAGGACTGTGAAGACCTGAAGCCCTGGGTGCTAAGTATAATCAACCACCTCTACCGGGCAGCAGTGTCTACACCGCCTGGAGAGGGGGAAACTTCTGGTTGCCAAGTGGAAGTCTGTGGAGCGACACCATTCAGAACATCCACAAGGACCATGGCGACCTCTTCCCAATTTGTGCTCATGGGCAACTGCACGGTAGAAGGCTGCAAAAGAAATGGCTCAAACCAAGTGAGTAGGCAAATAAGTTGCCCGAAAGCAGTGAGGGACTAGCAGTATTTTCCTGCACAATGGTCAACAACAAGTCCCTGCTGAAAGATATCGCCATGCTGTCGGGTGAACACCAGACTTCCAAGGTGGAGGCGTTCCATAGCCTTATCATACGGGTAAGAATCAGGCTGATCGCCTGTAGGTGGCGTCGGTGGTTACCACCTGCCACTAGGACTTTGGGGGCCAGGGAGCAAAATACTAGAGCATACTAAATGTAGCCTTGATACAGTCAGTGTAAGCAAGAGAATGTTAGAGGTCCAACATAGTGGCTAGTAGAGATGCGCGGTTTGCGGGCACAACCGCGGAGTCCGCGGATTATCCGCGGATCGGGCGGATGAAATTAAAAAAAATTAGATTTTATCCGCGGGTCGGGTCGGGTCGGGCGGTTGAAATAAAAAAAAATTAGATTTTAAATAGATTCAGGCGGGTGGCAGTTAAACCAATTGGGAAATATATATACATAGTTAAATGTTGTTACCCACATACGAAAAACGAGCAGGCACCTGCAGCATATGCCACAACAGAAGAAGAAAAAAAAAAGAGATGGACACTTTTACGGAGCGGAGAAGGGACGCCTCGCCGGGGTCCGGGACCGAGGCCCCTTCCCCCGAGAGGGCCCCACCGGGAGCCGTAGCTGAGGCGATCCACGAGAAGGGCCCGACGCACGTCCAGGGTCACCACCGCGCCCACCGCACCGACACCCCGCCTCGTCCGCCTTCGCCGCGGCCGGCGTCACGCGCAGCAGGTAAGCAGCTTACCTGCCCGCCACCCCCGTGGCCGGGGGCTCGTAACAGGGGTCACTCCACGCGCTCCGCCCGCGCAGCTTACCTGCCCGCCACCCCTGTTGCCGGGGGCGCGTAACAGGGGTCACTCCGCGCGCAGTGCGCTCACGAAAGGGGTGGGGCTCACCCTGGTTGATATAGACAGCAGGACGGTGGCCATGGAAGTCGGAACCCGCTAAGGAGTGTGTAACAACCCACCTGCCGAATCAACTAGCCCTGAAAATGGATGGCGCTGGAGCGTCGGGCCCATACCCGGCCGTCGCCGGCAGCGAGACGCGCTTGGAGGTGCGCTCAGCGCGGCTCCCATATGATTGCGCACTGGTGTGCGTCTGGGTCGTGACAGCGTGGCACGCGAATGTCTGTGCTGCATTGGATCAGTCTCCTTTCTTTAACAGGCAAAAGCTTTATAACCTCACTAATGCCTTGCATCGTCTATATTAGATATATAACAACGGGCGGGTGCGGGCGGGTGCGGTTCTGATCAAATGTTACACCGGGTGGATGGCGGATGGTTGACGACTTTCTGATGCGGTTGCGGATGAAATAATTGCCTATCCGCGCATCTCTAGTGGCTAGGCATCTTGGTGAGAAAGATTGCAAACAATTCTGGCGTGGTGTTAAAATGAAAAACAAAACAGCTTCATTATTGCAGGAGATCAAGCTTTAATAGCTGACTATAAACAGTTTAATACACAAACATTTGTGTTCAAATTTACAAACAATTTATACATTTACACACACATTGAATGGACGCATGACTGAATAAAGTGTCTTTTATCTTATACAGTTCGCACCGAAAATGTATGTCTTCTCATACATCGGAATGCTGTGCAGGGATGTTTCCACACTAAGTGTCACTAGTGTGTGCCATACTTTAGTACTTTTGCATATAATTATATGACATCATTAAACACACACGTTCAAATGTATCTGTTCTCCAGTGACGTGCGGTGAGGTTGATGGCTGGTGAGGCACTGACTTCATCACAGTCAGATTTACAAACATATGAACCCTAAAGAGTATCTTATTCACCATTTGATTGGCAGCAGTTAACGGGTTATGTTTAAAAGCTCATACCAGCATTCTTCCCTGCTTGGCACTCAGCATCAAGGCTTGGAATTGGGGGTTAAATCACCAAAAATTATTCCCGGGCACGGCGCCTCTGCTACCCACTGCTCCCCTCACATCCCAGGGGGTGATCAAGGGGATGGGTCAAATGCAGAGGACAAATTTCACCACACCTAGTGTGTGTGTGACAATCATTGCTACTTTAACTTAACTTTAACTTTACACATACAAACTGTAGCACACAAAAAAGCACATTTAATAAAAAAAAAACGTTATTATGGTCTTACCTTTACTTATAAATGAAGTCCATGCGCCGCTGTTGTGCTGGAAGAATGCACCCCCTGACGGGAGTGTTATATCAACTAAAGCCCTCACTTAAAATTTCCACGTGCAAGATTGAATCTATTTAAAAAAGTGTAACCGAGGGTTAATAAATGTGGCCTATACTGTATGAAACTACAAAATAACAAACACGGAGGCTCCAGTTTACACGAGGACCACTTCATTTACCTTCTTTCAAAAACCTCCGCTCCACTCCAACGTGTCATCACTTCCGCTCTCAGCGCCTTCAAAATAAGAGCTCAAGGCATATACTGTATAACGGCGCATAACAGGAACTTAACACCACAAAGAGGAAAGACCATAAAAAATAGGTTACAAAAGTTATTTAATAAGAAGCCAAAAAGTGCAAAAACAATCATGTTCGTGTTGGAGGAGTTGTGAATTAGGTACACCTGCAGCCTGTAGGTGTACCTAATGTTGTGGCCCTGCAGTCATTCACAACTCCTCCAACACGAACATTATTGTTTTTGCACTTTTTGGCTTCTTATGAAATAACTTTTTTAAATAGATTCAATCTTGCACGTGGAAAGTTTAAGTGTGGGCTTTAGTTGATATAACACTCCCGTCAGGAGGTGCATTCTACGACGGGGGTGCAGGAGGCGGGATTACTGCGAGCCTCAGCCTGTGCGTCTTTTGCAGCCGTTTTATGATCGCTCAGCACAAGAAATACGTCACACACATACAGTTGTTGACAAAATACACTGTACATTATATACCTCAGCTAACTATCCATCCATCCATCCATCCATCTTCTTCCGCTTATCCGAGGTCGGGTCGCGGGGGCAGCAGCCTAAGCAGGGAAGCCCAGACTTCCCTCTCCCCAGCCACTTCGTCCAGCTCTTCCTGTGGGACCCCGAGGCGTTCCCAGGCCAGCCGGGAGACATAGTCTTCCCAACGTGTCCTGGGTCTTCCCCGCGGCCTCCTACCGGTGGGACGTGCCCTAAACACCTCCCTAGGGAGGCGTTCGGGTGGCATCCTGACCAGATGCCCGAACCACCTCATCTGGCTCCTCTCGATGTGGAGGAGCAGCGGCTTTACTTTGAGCTCCTCCCGGATGGCAGAGCTTCTCACCCTATCTCTAAGGGAGAGCCCCGCCACCCGGCGGAGGAAACTCATTTCGGCCGCTTGTACCCGTGATCTTGTCCTTTCGGTCATAACCCAAAGCTCATGACCATAGGTGAGGATGGGAACGTAGATCGACCGGTAAATTGAGAGCTTTGCCTTCCGGCTCAACTCCTTTTTCACCACAACGGATCGATACAGCGTCCGCATTACTGAAGACGCCGCACCGATCCGCCTGTCGATCTCACGATCCACTCTTCCCCCACTCGTGAACAAGACTCCGAGGTACTTGAACTCCTCCACTTGGGGCAAAATTTCCTCCCCAACCCGTAGATGGCACTCCACCCTTTTCCGGGCGAGAACCATGGACTCGGACTTGGAGGTGCTGATTCTCATCCCAGTCGCTTCACACTCGGCTGCGAACCGATCCAGTGAGAGCTGAAGATCCTGGCCAGATGAAGCCATCAGGACCACATCATCTGCAAAAAGCGGAGACCTAATCCTGCAGCCACCAAACCAGATCCCCTCAACGCCTTGACTGCGCCTAGAAATTCTGTCCATAAAAGTTATGAACAGAATCGGTGACAAAGGGCAGCCTTGGCGGAGTCCAACCCTCACTGGAAACGTGTCCGACTTACTACCGGCAATGCGGACCAAGCTCTGGCACTGATCATACCGGGAGCGGACTGCCACAATCAGACAGTCCGATGCCCCGTACTCTCTGAGCACTCCCCACAGGACTTCCAGAGGGACACGGTCGAATGCCTTCTCCAAGTCCACAAAACACATGTAGACTGGTTGGGCAAACTCCCATGCACCCTCAAGGACCCTGCCGAGAGTATAGAGCTGGTCCACAGTTCCACGACCAGGACGAAAACCACACTGTTCCTCCTGAATCCGAGGTTCGACTATCCGGCGTAGCCTCCTCTCCAGTACACCTGAATAGACCTTACCGGGAAGGCTGAGGAGTGTGATCCCACGATAGTTAGAACACACCCTCCGGTTCCCCTTCTTAAAGAGAGGAACCACCACCCCGGTCTGCCAATCCAGAGGTACCGCCCCCGATGTCCACGCGATGCTGCAGAGTCTTGTCAACCAAGACAGCCCCACAGCATCCAGAGCCTTAAGGAACTCCGGGCGGATCTCATCCACCCCCGGGGCCTTGCCACCGAGGAGCTTTTTAACTACCTCAGCAACCTCAGCCCCAGAAATAGGAGAGCCCACCACAGACTCCCCAGGCACTGCTTCCTCATAGGAAGACGTGTTGTTCAGCTAACTAAACTATGGAAATGTATAATATAATTCATATAGCAATACGGTCTCACTGCACAGCAGGCCAGCAGTTAGCCGCAATCCATGTTGAGGCACAACTTGCTGCTGATCACCGCACCGTCTCTTCTCAGTATTTGAACGGCAAATGTGAAAATTCAGCGATTTTAAATAAAAAATAATCTAAAACTGGTGAAGTTAAATGGAAAATAACTTTATAGTATAATCACTGGATATTTTTTTCATTTTCCTTTTCTTTCTTTTTTCCATGACGGCACGTGAGGCGCGGCCTCACCTGCCTCTCGTGACTGCACGTCATTGATGTTCTCCCAGTTGAGTAAAGTACACAATGTCTAATTATTACATTGTTCTGTTACCACACCTAGAAACCTGCTTGTTGGGCTGCACTGGAATGAAAACTTGAGCACTACACAAGCGGGTGCTGAGCGAAGTATAAAACAGGGTGCGGTCAAGAAAATTGCGACAGAGCCAACATACGGGCAAGGAAAACTGTCATTCACATCGACGTGGGACGTCGATGTGAATGACTATGAGAAACCTTGGAGAGGACCGCATATGTGGGTAACCCCCCCCCCTCCCCTCTAGGGGAGACCGAAAGCAATGGATGTCGAGTGGGTCTGACATAATATTGTGAGAGTCCAGTCCATAGTGGATCCAACATAATAGTAAGAGTCCAGTCCATAGTGGGGCCAGCAGGACGCCATCCCGAGCGGAGACGGGTCAGCAGCGTAGAGATGTTCCCAGCCGATGCACAGGCGAGCGGTCCACCCCGGGTCCCGACTCTGGACAGCCAGCACTTCATCCATGGCCACCGGACCTGTGCCCCCCCCTCAAGGAAAAGGGGAGCAGAGGAGAAAAGAAAAGAAACGGCAGATCAACTGGTCTAACAGGGGGGCTATTTAAAGGCTAGAGTATACAAATGAGTTTTAAGATGCTTCTACTGAGGTAGCATCTCTAATTGTTACCGGGAGGGCATTCCATAGTACTGGAGCCCGAATAGAAAACGCTCTATAGCCCGCAGACTTTTTTTGGGCTCTGGGAATCACTAATAAGCCGGAGTTCTTTGAACGCAGATTTCTTGCCGGGACATATGGTACAATGCAATCGACAAGATAGGACGGAGCTAGACCGTGTAGTATTTTATACGTAAGTAGTAAAACCTTAAAGTCACATCTTAAGTGCACAGGAAGCCAGTGCAGGTGAGCCAGTATAGGTATATATATATATGTATATAAAGGTGTATATACAGTATAGGCGTAATATGATCAAACTTTCTTGTTCTTGTCAAAAGTCTGGCAGCCGCATTTTGTACCAACTGTAATTTTTTAATGCTAGACATAGGGAGACCCGAAAATAATACGTTACAGTAGTCGAGACGAGACGTAACGAACGCATGAATAATGATCTCAGCGTCGCTAGTGGATAAAATAGAACGAATTTTAGCGATATTACGGAGATGAAAGAAGGCCGTTTTAGTAAAACTCTTAATGTGTGACTCAAACGAGAGAGTTGGGTGGAAGATAATACCCAGATTCTTTACTGATTCGCCTTGTGTAATTGTTTGGTTGTCAAATGTTAAGGTGGTATTATTAAATAAATGTCGGTGTTTAGCAGGACCGATAATCAGCATTTCCGTTTTCTTGGCGTTGAGTTGCAAGAAGTTAGCGGACATCCATTGTTTAATTTCATTAAGACACGCCTCCAGCTGACTACAATCCGGCGTGTTGGTCAGCTTTAGGGGCATGTAGAGTTGGCTGTCATCAGCATAACAATGAAAGCTAACACCGTATTTGCGTATGATGTCGCCTAGCGGCAGCATGTAAATACTAAAGAGTGCGGGGCCAAGAACCGAACCCTGAGGAACTCCGCACGTCACCTTAACATAGTCCGAGGTCACATTATTATGGGAGACGCATTGCATCCTGTCAGTAAGATAAGAGTTAAACCACGACAAAGCTAAGTCTGACATACCAATACGTGTTTTGATACGCTCTAATAAAATATTATGATCGACGGTATCGAAAGCAGCGCTAAGATCAAGAAGCAGCAGTACTAAACAATTCCATTAAAAAAAAAATTGGTGACATTATTAACTTTCTGTCCAAGCTTGTATAATCTACTGCCTTGTTCAATTGTGCCTAAAATTCACATTTCTATCACAATTATCATACTGTAAACATGGTAAGCTAACTTCATTACAATTAATAGTCCTGTCAATAGCATGGAATTACAATTCAAATGTAGTTTTTTTGTAAGCCTTTCAAAAGAATTCAAAATGAATGAAAATGAATTGAAGCCATCAGACACTTGAAAAGTGGCACATCACATCTCTAATGTAATCATTTGAACTTTTCAACAGAAATAGCACTGCAAAAATATTACGGACATACTTCTGTATTTCCTCAACTTGGACTTGAAAGCATAAATAGTATAAACACTTTTAACAGTATAACAGTACTAAACAATTCCAATAGATAACATTGGTGTCATTACCTTTTTGTTTGCTCAATTATTGCCTCCGTAAATAAAACTTCGGCATTTATCGCATCCAAAGAATCTGTTTGGGCGACGAAAAACGTTGAAAGTTTTCCACTTGTATCGGCATTAGACTTGTGTTTTTTTTGTCCCAACGTGGTCTTTTACATCGCTAATTCCTCCGTGTCCGATCGGAAAAATCTTGTCTGCACAAGGTGTAATTCGCGTAGTTTTCACCCTTTTTGGAACGGATAATTATTCCCGGATAGGCTTTTGAATATTCTTCACGGAATGACTGCGGTTTTCTTTTCGGTTTAAGACTCGTTTGCCGATTTTTCTCCGGCTGATTCCGTGATCGTTCGCTCGTTTGGAAACAATGGCAACTGGCATGCTTGCCAACCTTGAGACCTCCGATTTCGGGAGGTGGGGGTGGGGACGTGGTAGGGGGTGGGGCAGGGCGTGGTTGGGGGCGTGGTTAAGAGGAAAGGAGTACCGTATTTTCCGCACCATAAGGGTTGTAAGCCGCGCCTTCAATGAACGGCATATTTCAAAACTTTGTCCACCTATAAGCCGCCCCGTGTTATAAGCCGCATCTAACTGCGCTAAAGGAATGTCAAAAAAACAGTCAGATAGGTCAGTCAAACTTTAATAATATATTAAAAACCAGCGTGATGTGGGCGCGCATGGAGTCGTATATCAACATGGACGGAGCTGCGTGAAAAAAGCCACCCGGCCTCTTCGCGTAAACTTAAACTTACCTTAACCACTCGCTCATCTTTTCTTCATCCATCCATCCCTTCGAGTTAGCTTTTATGATGACGCCAGCTGGAAAGGTCTCTTTTGGCAAGGTCTTCCTTTTGAATATCACCATGGGTGGAAGTTTCTGGCCATTAGCATGGCAAGCTAGAACCACAGTGAAGGATGACTTCTCATTCCCTGTGGTGCGAATATTCACCGTACGTGCTCCCGTTGTATCCACAGTGCGGTTCACAGGAATATCAAAAGTCAGTGGAACCTCGTCCGTCCATGTTGATAATGTTCTCTGGCCGGATCTTTTTTTCAGCTATCTTGTTTTTACAATATGCACGGAAAGTAGCCAGCTTTTCTTGAAAGTCTTTAGGCAGTTGCTGTGAAATAGTAGTCCGTGTGCGGATGGAGAGATTGCGTCTTTTCATGAACCGGATCCCTGTCGCTTAGTAGGAGCCATTTTGTGGTCTTTACAGATGTAAACACACAAAGGAAATGAAACGTAATATTCGCGCGCTTCTTCTTCTTCTACGCGGGCGGGTGGTTGCTTACAGTAGAAGAAGAAGCGCTTCCTGTTCTATGGGGGCGGGTGCTTACCTTGGCGGTTGCTTGCGTAGAAGAAGAAGCACTTCCTCTTCTACGGGGAAAAAAGATGGCGGCTGTTTACCGTAGTTGCGAGACCGAAACTTTATGAAAATGAATCTTAATATTTATCCATATATAAAGCGCACCGGGTTATGAGGCGCACTGTCAGCTTTTGAGAAAATTTGTGGTTTTTAGGTGCGCCTTATAGTGCGGAAAATACGGTATATTGACAGCTAGAATTCACCAAGTCAAGTATTTCATATATATATATATATATATATATATATATATATATATATATATATATATATATATATATATATATATATATATATATATATATATATATATATATATATATCTACATCCTGAAAATATGCAAACAAAACTGTGTTTAGATAATTGATACTTCAAACTTGCATAAATAAATCTTAAGGAATATAACATAACTTGGCTTTTGAGAGCTTCAAAATGTAACGAATAAAATGCTAAAGTTGTTGATAAACAAGCAATTATTTTAATAATTAAATATGGTCATTTTAAATGAATTATTATGATAATTGAAAATTAATTATTTCAAATCTGTTTATTTTAATGAATAATTCTAATGCCTGGATGTAATAAGGAGTCAGAAAAAATACAAATAAAAATACAATGAATTGTGATGTTTTTAGCAAAATATAGTAAAAATGTATTTAGTTATTTTGTTTTTTAATTAATAAATATATTTATTTTTAGGTAAGATAAACATAATAATACAATTTATCTCTCGTCTGGATGATTTAGTTCTTGTCACCCTGTTGTCCTCCCGTTGTGAAAAAAAGGCTGTCCTTACTCAGGTGCATGGAGCTGGAGGGGGCGTGGCCTCCAGCTCCGGCTGAAAATCGGGAGATTTTCGGGAGAATATTTGTCCCGGGAGTTTTTCGGGAGAGGCGCTGAATTTCGGGAGTCTCCCGGAAAATTCGGGAGGGTTGGCAAGTATGGCAACTGGTGCCTCGTGCTTGGCAGCGGTGCTATAAATAGCCTCGCACATGGCATTCGGAATGGCTCGACAGGAAGTTACGGGAAGCAGTGTCGATTGTCATTGTTGTTACGCGATTTCGTGAATAAAACTTTTTTTTTTATATTTTTTTTTAATTAATGAAAAAACGTATTTTTTATCACTGCAACCGTAACCCGGAATAGGTTGATGAAAACCGTACTAATTACGGGAAAACCGGAGTAGTTGGCAGGTATGGATGTGCCACCCTTCCTCTGCGATGAACTGGAGAAGCCAGACAAGGAGGAAGCCATCGCCAAGCACAGGAGTTGCTTCGCTAAGCGTTACAGTGGCCGTTGGATTCTGTTGCAGTCACTGCCCGTGTAGTAGAGATGCGCGGTTTGCGGGCACAACCACGGAGTCCGCGGATTGTCCGCGGATCGGGCGGATGAAATTTAACAAAATTAGATTTTATCCGCGGGTCGGGTCGGGTCGGGTCGGGTCGGGTCTGGCGGTTGAAATTAAAAAAAATTAGATTTTAAATAGATTCAGGCGGGTGGCAGTTAAACCAATTCGGAAATATATATACATAGTTAAATTTTGTTACCCACATATGAAAAACGAGCAGGCACCTGCAGCATATGCCACAACAGAAGAAAAAAAATAAAAGCGATGGTCACTTTTACGGAGCGGAGAAGGCCCCCGACGCCTCGCCGGGGTCCGGGACCGAGGCCCCTTCCCCCGAGAGGGCCCCACCGGGAGCCGTAGCTGAGGCGATCCGCGAGAAGGGCCCGACGCACGTCCAGGGTCACCACCGCGCCCACCGCACCGACACCCCACCTCGTCCGCCTTCGCCGCGGCCGGTGTCACGCTCCGCCGGCGCAGCTTACCTGCCCGCCACCCCTGTTGCCGGGGGCGCGTAACAGGGGTCACTCCGCGCGCAGTGCGCTCACGAAAGGGGTGGGGCTCACCCTGGTTGATATAGACAGCAGCTAGGACGGTGGCCATGGAAGTTGGAACCCGCTAAGGAGTGTGTAACAACCCACCTGCCGAATCAACTAGCCCTGAAAATGGATGGCGCTGGAGCGTCGGGCCCATATACCCGGCCGTCGCCGGCAGCGAGACGCGCTTGGAGGTGCGCTCAGCGCGGCTCCCATATGATTGCGCACTGGTGTGCGTCTGGGTCGTGACAGCGTGGCACGCGAATGTCTGTGCTGCATTGGATCAGTCTCCTTTCTTTAACAGGCAAAAGCTTTATAACCTCACTAATGCCTTGCATCGTCTATATTAGATATATAACAACGGGCGGGTGCGGGCGGATGCGGTTCTGATCAAATGTTAGATCGGGTGGATTGCGGATGGTTGACGACTTTCTGATGCGGTTGCGGATGAAATAATTGCCTATCCACGCATCTCTACCGTGTAGACCATCGATGGAATTGTTGTTCTAATCTTATGTACTACACAAGCTGGTAGTGCCGCCCTTATCTCCTTTCCCAGATATCCCCAGCAGAAGAGGACAAACTGTCGATATGCTGTGTATCGTCTCCACCTGTTATTATCTGGACATGGAGAGTGACTCACTGTTCTCTGAGATGCAAAAGACATTGTCATGCATTCTATGCATTTCTCATTTACTGTTGCAGTAAACTGTAAATATTGTTGACATCTATGTATGTAATACTTCTATGATACATAATGTCATGTACATTCATGCCTGCCAACTACTCCGGTTTTCCCGTAATTAGTACGGTTTTCATCAATCTATTCCGGGTTACGGTTGCAGTGATAAAAAATATGGTTTTTCATTCATTAAAAAAAAAACTAACAGCATAACTAAACAAAACATGATCCGGACCACGGATCATGACAGAACCCCCTCCTCAAGGACAGATACCAGATGTCCATACAACAAAAAAAAACAAGCAGGGTCAAAAGTCACGGGAGGGCGGAGGGAGGACTTGGCGGTGGGTCACCAGGCCAAGTGTCCCCGAATCCACCGAGGCAAAGTCAAGTGGCGCCGCTGCAGCAGGCGAGGCGGGCGCTAAAGGAATGGCCACATTCGTGGCCGACTGGGAGGTGGGCGCACTTGGCGAGGCGGACGACCAATTTGGAAATATATATACATAGTTAAATGTTGTTACCCACATACGAAAAACGAGCAGGCACCTGCAGCATATGCCACAACAGAAGAAGAAGAAATAAAGAGATGGACACTTTTACGGAGCGGAGAAGGGACGCCTCGCCGGGGTCCGGGACCGAGGCCCCTTCCCCCGAGAGGGCCCCACCGGGAGCCGTAGCTGAGGTGATCCGCGAGAAGGGCCCGACGCACGTCCAGGGTCACCACCGCGCCCACCGCACCGACACCCCGCCTCGTCCGCCTTCGCCGCGGCCGGCGTCACGCGCAGCAGGTAAGCAGTTTACCTGCCCGCCACCCCCGTGGCCGGGGGCTCGTAACAGGGGTCACTCCGCGCGCAGTGCGCTCACGAAAGGGGTGGGGCTCACCCTGGTGAGCCGAGTGGGCCACTCACTCACCAGACCCCAGAAAAGGTGTTGGTTGATATAGACAGCAGGACGGTGGCCATGGAAGTCGGAACCCGCTAAGGAGTGTGTAACAACCCACCTGCCGAATCAAGTAGCCCTGAAAATGGATGGCGCTGGAGCATCGGGCCCATACCCGGCCGTCGCCGGCAGCGAGAGCCGCGAGGGCTAGGCCGCGACGAGTAGGATGGCCGCCGCGGTGCGCGCTGAAGCCTCGGGCGCGAGCCCGGATGGAGCCGCCGTGGGTGCGAGGGACATCGCACCTCCACGCGCTTGGAGGTGCGCTAAGCGCGGCTCCCAGATGATTGCGCACTGGTGTGCGTCTGGGCCGTGACAGCGTGGCACGCATTGAATGTCTGTGCTACATTGGATCAGTCTCCTTTCTTTAACAGGCAAAAGCTTTATAACCTCACTAATGCCTTGCATCGTCTATATTAGATATATAACAACGGGCGGGTGCGGTATTGATTAAATGTTAGTTCGGGTGGTTGCGGATGGTTGACGACTTTTGTGATGCGGTTGCGGATGAAATAATTGCCTATCCGCGCATCTCTAATACTTAGTCTCTAGATAGGCCTGGGCCTGGGGTGTAAGTTGTAACACTAACAGTAACAGTGCAAGACTAGGCCACAAGCTCAAACTAGTCTATAAATAAATAACATTTTACCATTCTGTATTCTGAAGGCGATCTACAGTATGTGGTGTGCTACTCCAGCATCAATATCAGCAGCGTCCTCCAAAGCCGTATGGCTCCATCCCTTGTTGCGGTTGGGCCTGGCCGAGTGGTCCTGCCACGCCCACGGCTGCCACGGCGCCTCTCACAGCATCTTGGGAAATTGTGTTAGATGTAAATATAAACGGAATACAATGATTTGCAAATCCTTTTTAACCCAAATTCAGTTGAATATGCTACAAAGACAACATATTTGATGTTCAAACTTTTTTTTCTTTGCAAATAATCATTAACTTTAGAATTTGATGCCAGCAGCACGTGACAAATAAGTTGGGAAAGGTGGCAATAAATACTGATAAAGTTGAGGAATGCTCATCAAACACTTATTTGGAACATCCCACAGGTGAACAGGTAAATTGGGAACAGGTGGGTGCCATGATTGGGTATAAAAGTAGATTCCATGAAGTGCTCAGTCATTCACAAACAAGGACGGGGCGAGGGTCACCACTTTGTCAACAAATGCGTGAGCAAATTGTTGAACAGTTTAAGAACAACCTTTCTCAACCAGCTATTGCAAGGAATTTAGGGATTTCACCATCTACAGTCCATAATATCATCAAAGGGTTCAGAGAATCTGGAGATATCACTGCACGTAAGCAGCTAAGCCCGTGACCTTCGATCCCTCAGGCTGTACTGCATCAAAAAGCGACATCAGTGTGTAAAGGATATCACCACATGGGCTCAGGAACACTTCAGAAACTCACTGTCAGTAACTACAGTTGGTCGCTACATCTGTAAGTGCAAGTTAAAACTCTCCTATGCAAGGCGAAAACCGTTTATCAACAACACCCAGAAACGCCGCCGGCTTCGCTGGGCCTTAGCTCATCTAGGATGGACTGATGCAAAGTGGAAAAGTGTTCTGTGGTCTGACGAGTCCACATTTCAAATTGTTTTTGGAAACTGTGGACGTCGAGAGGAAAAGAACCATCCGGATTGTTATAGGCGCAAAGTGTAAAAGGCAGCATGTGTGATGGTATGGGGGTGTATTAGTGCCCAAGACATGGGTAACTTACACATCTGTGAAGGCGCCATTAATGCTGAAAGGTACATACAGGTTTTGGAGCAACATATGTTGCCATCCAAGCAACGTTACCATGCTTATTTCAGCAAGACAATGCCAAGCCACGTGTTACATCAACGTGGCTTCATAGTAAAAGAGTGCGGGTACTTTCCTGGCCCGCCTGCAGTCCAGACCTGTCTCACATCGAAAATGTGTGGCGCATTATGAAGCCTAAAATAGCACAACGAAGACTGTTGAACAACTTAAGCTGTACATCAAGCAAGAATGGGAAAGAATTCCACCTGAGAAGCTTCAAAAATGTGTCTCCTCAGTTCCCAAATGTTTACTGAGTGTTGTTAAAAGGAGAGGCCATGTAACACAGTGGTGAACATGCCCTTTCCCGACTACTTTGGCACGTGTTGCAGCCATGAAATTCCAAGTTAATTATTGTTTGCAAAAATAAAATAAAGTTTATGAGTTTGAACATCAAATATGTTGTCTTTGTAGTGCATTCAACTGTATATGGGTTGAAAAGGATTTGCAAATCATTGTATTCCGTTTATATTTACATCTAACACAATTTCCCAACTCATATGGAAACGGGGTTTGTAAATCTTTTCAGCAAAAATATGGCAATATCACAAAATGCTCAAGTATGACCAGAGGTGGGTAGTAACGCGCTACATTTACTCCGTTACATCTACTTGAGTAACTTTTGGGATAAATTGTACTTCTAAGAGTAGTTTTAATGCAACATACTTTTACTTTTACTTGAGTATATTTATAGAGAAGAAACGCTACTTTTACTCCGCTACTTTTATCTACATTCAGCTCGCTACTCGCTACTAATTTTTATCGATCTGTTAATGCACGCTTTGTTTGTTTTGGTCTGTCAGACAGACCTTCAAAGTGCCTGCCTTACTGGTGACGTTTCACTCCGTTCCACCAATCAGATGCAGTCACTGGTGACGTTGGACCAATCAAACAGAGCCAGGTGGTCACATGACCTGACTTAAACAAGTTGAAAAACTTATTGGGGTGTTACCATTTAGTGGTCAATTGTACGGAATATGTACTGTACTGTGCAATCTACTAATAAAAGTTCCAATCAATCAATCAAAAGTGTGAAGGAAAAAAAAGACCCTTTTTTATTTCAACCGTACATCCCGTCAAAAGCCTAAAGACTGACTGCACAGTTCCTGTCTTCACAATAAAAGTGCCGCTCCATCGCGCCTGCTCTTTCAAAATAAGAGTCTCCGAAAGCCAGCGCAAACAAGCTAGCAAGCGACGGAGTTTGCCGCCAATGTATTTCTTGTAAAGTGTATAAAAACGAATATGGAAGCCGGACAAATAAGATGCCAAAAACCAACCACTTCCATGTGGTATTAGACAGAAAGGAGGAACTTTTTTTCTCCTCCATTTGAAAACGTGGACGTTTGTCATCACTACTGTCTGATTACAATCAATGCAAGTCATCAGAATCAGGTAATACACCAACTTATATTCTTGTCTTCATGAAAGAAAGGAATCTATATGTGTTAAACATGTTACGCTTACGTGGCATTGTGATGCCGGAGGTCGTCTTTTCAAGATGCAGAGGGATGTCAGGAAGCGGCTTGCAGGTGAGAATAAATGATTTATTCTGATTGCAGAACAAAAATGCTGCGCGGTGCACCACGGCACGGAAAACAAGAGGGTAGCCAAAAGATGCTAACATCAAAAATGCAGACTATGAGAGAAACCAAGAACGTAACTTGTTGCGTAGGAGCAAACAAAACCAACAGACCGAGTGAGGTCAGCGCGTGAACTAAATAGCCCTCTGATTAGTGCCCCGGCAACAGGTGCGCGTCCGGAACACTAACCAGAGGCAGGTGACGATAATCTGCCGTCATGGCAACAGAAACAAACTCAAGAGGTGATGAAAACACAAGTGACTTGAAAACAATAACAAAAATATGATCCGGGTAGCGGATCATAACAAAACATGCATGTATATTCATTAAAACACCTTTAACATGTAAACAAAAACGGCAAAAAAAATAAATATAAATTATATACTGTATATATCAATGTATGTATATATATATATATATATATATATATATATATATATATATATATATATATATATATATATATATATATATATATATATATATATATATGTATGTGTGTGTGTGTGTATATATATATATATACACACACACCTACTCAGTGGCCTAGTGGTTAGAGTGTCCGCCCTGAGATCGGTAGGTTGTGAGTTCAAACCCCGGCCGAGTCATACCAAAGACTATAAAAAAATGGGACCCATTACCTCCCTGCTTGGCACTCAGCATCAAGGGTTGGAATTGGGGGTTAAATCACCAAAATGATTCCCGGGCGCGGCCACCGCTGCTGCCCACTGCTCCCCTCACCTCCCAGGGGGTGATCAAGGGTGATGGGTCAAATGCAGAGAATAATCTCGCCACACCTAGTGTGTGTGTGACAATCATTGGTACTTTAACTTTAACTTTATATATATATTAGAGATGCGCGGTTTGCGGACACAACCGCGGAGTCCGCGGATTATCCGCGGATCGGGCGGATGAAATTAAAAAAAATAAGATTTTATCCGCTCGCGGGTCGGGTCGGGTGGATTAATTAGATATATATTTTTTTATTTTTTTTTTGCGGGTGGCAGTTAAACCAATTGGGAAATATATATACATAGTTAAATGTTGTTACCCACATACGAAAAAACGAGCAGGCACCTGCAGCATATGCCACAACAGAAGAAAAAAAAAGAAAAGAGATGGACACTTTTACGGAGCGGAGAAGGGACGCCTCGCCGGGGTCCGGGACCGAGGCCCCTTCCCCCGAGAGGGCCCCACCGGGAGCCGTAGCTGAGGCGATCCGCGAGAAGGGCCCGACGCACGTCCAGGGTCACCACCGCGCCCACCGCACCGACACCCCGCCTCGTCCGCCTTCGCCGCGGCCGGCGTCACGCGCAGCAGGTAAGCAGCTTACCTGCCCGCCACCCCCGTGGCCGGGGGCTCGTAACAGGGGTCACTCCGCGCGCTCCGCCCGCACAGCTTACCTGCCCGCCACCCCTGTTGCCGGGGGCGCGTAACAGGGGTCACTCCGCGCGCAGTGCGCTCACGAAAGGGGTGGGGCTCACCCTGGTTGATATAGAGAGCAGGACGGTGGCCATGGAAGTCGGAACCCGCTAAGGAGTGTGTAACAACCCACCTGCCGAATCAACTAGCCCTGAAAATGGATGGCGCTGGAGCGTCGGGCCCATATACCCGGCCGTCGCCGGCAGCGAGACGCGCTTGGAGGTGCGCTCAGCGCGGCTCCCATATGATTGCGCACTGGTGTGCGTCTGGGTCGTGACAGCGTGGCACGCGAAAGTCTGTGCTGCGTTGGATCAGTCTCCTTTCTTTAACAGGCAAAAGCTTTATAACCTCAGTGAGGTTATAAAGCTTGCGCACCAAACACGAAGCAAGGCCATGGTGCAGGAGAACAAAGGACTTCTTTCATTTAAGGTTTGTGATAAACCATCAAACTCATTCGTTAAAAGGACTCTATGGTAATATAAAGCTAATTTTTCTGGACATTATCATGCAAGAAAAGTTTATTTTTGGGACCGCGATCACCGCGTAATGATTTTTAAAGGTTGCATTACATTATTAACTGTCCCATGTGATCAGCCAGTGCGATTGGAAGTCCATGCTCAATTATTGCCTCCGTAAATAAAACTTCGGCATTTATCACATCCAAAGAATCTGTTTGGGCGACGAAAAACGTTGAAAGTTTTCCACTTGTATCGCTAGCAACGGCATTAGACTTGTGTTTTTTTGTCCCAACGTGGTCTTTTACATCGCTAATTCCTCCGTGTCCGATCGAAAAATCTTGTCTGCACAAGGTGCAATTCGCGTAGTTTTCACCCTTTTTTTTTTTTTTTTATTAATGAAAAACCCGGAATAGGTTGATGAAAACCGTACGAATTACGGGAAAACCGGAGTAGTTGGCAGGCTCACTAATGCCTTGCATCATCTATATTAGATCGGGCGGATGGCGGGCGGGTGCAGTTCTGATCAAACGTTACATCGGGTGGATGGCGGATGGCGGATGGTTGACGACTTTCTGACGCGGTTGCGGATGAAATAAATTGCCTATCCGCGCATCTCTAATATATATATATATATGTGTGTGTGTGTGTGTATATATATATCCATCCATCCATCCATCCATCCATCTTCTTCCGCTTATCCGAGGTCGGGTCGCGGGGGCAGCAGCCTAAGCAGGGAAGCCCAGACTTCCCTCTCCCCAGCCACTTCGTCCAGCTCCTCCCGGGGGATCCCGAGGCGTTCCCAGGCCAGCCGGGAGACATAGTCTTCCCAACGTGTCCTGGGTCTTCCTCGTGGCCTCCTACCGGTCGGACATGCCCTAAACACCTCCTTAGGGAGGCGCTCGGGTGGCATCCTGACCAGATGCCCGAACCACCTCATCTGGCTCCTCTCGATGCGGAGGAGCAGCGGCTTTACTTTGAGCTCCCCCCGGATGACAGAGCTTCTCACCCTATCTCTAAGGGAGAGCCCCGCCACCCGGCGGAGGAAACTCATTTTGGCCGCTTGTACCCGTGATCTTGTCCTTTCGGTCATAACCCAAAGCTCATGACCATAGGTGAGGATGGGAACGTAGATCGACCGGTAAATTGAGAGCTTTGCCTTCCGGCTCAGCTCCTTCTTCACCACAACGGATCGATACAGCGTCCGCATTACTGAAGACGCCGCACCGATCCGCCTGTCGATCTCACGATCCACTCTTCCCTCACTCGTGAACAAGACTCCGAGGTACTTGAACTCCTCCACTTGGGGCAAGATCTCCTCCCCAACCCGGAGATGGCACTCCACCCTTTTCCGGGCGAGAACCATGGACTCGGACTTGGAGGTGCTGATTCTCATCCCAGTCGCTTCACACTCAGCTGCGAACCGATCCAGTGAGAGCTGAAGATCCTGGCCAGATGAAGCCATCAGGACCAAATCGTCTGCAAAAAGCAGAGACCTAATCCTGCAGCCACCAAACCGGATCCCCTCAACGCCTTGACTGCGCCTAGAAATTCTGTTCATAAAAGTTATGAACAGAATGGGTGACAAAGGGCAGCCTTGGCGGAGTCCAACCCTCACCGGAAACGTGTCCGACTTACTGCCGGCAATGCGAACCAAGCTCTGACACTGATCATACAGGGAGCGGACCGCCACAATCAGACAGTCCGAAACCCCATACTCTCTGAGCACTCCCCACAGGACTTCCCGAGGGACACGGTCGAATGCCTTCTCCAAGTCCACAAAGCACATGTAGACTGGTTGGGCAAACTCCCATGCACCCTCAAGGACCCTGCCGAGAGTATAGAGCTGGTCCACAGTTCCACGACCAGGACGAAAACCACACTGTTCCTCCTGAATCCGAGGTTCGACTATCCGGCGTAGCCTCCTCTCCAGTACACCTGAATAGACCTTACCGGGAAGGCTGAGGAGTGTGATCCCACGATAGTTAGAACACACCCTCCGGTTCCCCTTTTTAAAGAGAGGAACCACCACCCCGGTCTGCCAATCCAGAGGTTGTATACATATATATATATATATATATATATATATATATATATATATATATATATATATGTGTGTGTGTGTATGTTACTCATCAGTTACTCAGTACTTGAGTAGTTTTTTTACAACATACTTTTTACTTTTACTCAAGTAAATATTTGGGTGACTACTCCTTACTTTTACTTGAGTAATAAATCTCTAAAGTAACAGTACTCTTACTTGAGTACAATTTCTGGCTACTCTACCCACCTCTGAGTATGACACATAGAATGGACCTGCTATCCCCGTTTAAATAAGAAAATCGCATTTCAGTAAGCCTTTAACTACCGTATTTTCCGCACTATTAGCCGCACCTAAAAACCACAAATTTACTCAAAAGCTGACATATAACCCGGTGCGCTTTATATATGGATTAATATTAAGATTCATTTTCATAAAGTTTCGGTCTCGCAACTACGGTAAACAGCCGCCATCTTTTTTCCCCGTAGAAGAGGAAGCGCTTCTTCTTCTATGGTAAGCAACTGCCAAGGTAAGCACCCGCCCCCAGATGAAAGAGGAAGCGCCCCCGTAGAAGAAGAAGAAGCGCGCGGGTGTTATGTTTCATTTCCTTTGTGTGTTCCATGTTGATATACGACTCCATGCGCGCCCACATCACAGATGGTGTCAAAAAACAAGTGAAGCACACAAATACAACACTCGCCGTCATTCCGGGTGGATTAACCAAAGAACTCCAACCGCTGGATATTGGTGTCAACAGGGCATTTAAAGCATGACTGCGAACGGCGTGGGAACAATGGATGACCGAAGGCGAACACACCTTCACTAAGACAGGGAGACAGCGCCGGACGACATACGCCAACATCTGCCAGTGGATCGTAAATGCCTGGGCGGATATTTCGGTCACAACTGTGGTCCGAGCTTTCCGGAAGGCAATGACTTCGACGAGACGGAGCCGGCCATTTTGGATCCCGCATTCGCCCAACTTTTTAATTCGGACACCGAAGGAGAAGAATTCGAGGGATTTATGAATGAAGAATAACTTCAGAAAGTGAGCGTTATGTTTATTTTGTGTGTTGTGACATAAACGTTCGAGCAACATTAAGTTATTGATGTTATTGCTCTGCACTATTTTGAATTTTACTATGTTTGTGATTGCACATTTGCACAAACACCGACATTTATTTAATAATACCACCTTAACATTTGACAACCAAACAATTACACAAGGCGAATCAGTAAAGAATCTGGGTATTATCTTCCACCCAACTCTCTCCTTTGAATCACACATTAAGAGTGTTACTAAAACGGCCTTCTTTCATCTCCGTAATATCGCTAAAATTCGTTCTATTTTATCCACTAGCGACGCTGAGATCATTATTCATGCGTTCGTTACGTCTCGTCTCGACTACTCCATCCATCCATCCATCCATCTTCTTCCGCTTATCCGAGGTCGGGTCGCGGGGGCAGCAGCCTAAGCAGGGAAGCCCAGACTTCCCTCTCCCCAGCCACTTCGTCCAGCTCCTCCCGGTGGATCCCGAGGCGTTCCCAGGCCAGCCGGGAGACATAGTCTTCCCAACGTGTCCTGGGTCTTCCCCGTGGCCTCCTACCGGTCGGACGTGCCCGAAACACCTCCCGAGGGAGGCGTTCGGGTGGCATCCTGACCAGATGCCCGAACCACCTCATCTGGCTCCTCTCGATATGGAGGAGCAGCGGCTTTACTTTGAGCTCCCCCCGGATGGCAGAGCTTCTCACCCTATCTCTAAGGGAGAGCCCCGCCACCCGGCGGAGGAAACTCATTTCGGCCGCTTGTACCCGTGATCTTGTCCTTTCGGTCATGACCCAAAGCTCATGACCATAGGTGAGGATGGGAACGTAGATCGACCGGTAAATCGAGAGCTTTGCCTTCTGGCTCAGCTCCTTCTTCACCACAACGGATCGATACAGCGTCCGCATTACTGAAGATGCCGCACCGATCCGCCTGTCGATCTCACGATCCACTCTTCCCTCACTCGTGAACAAGACTCCGAGGTACTTGAACTCCTCCACTTGGAGCAAGATCTCCTCCCCAACCCGGAGATGGCACTCCACCCTTTTCCGGGCGAGAACCATGGACTCGGATTTGGAGGTGCTGATTCTCATCCCAGTCGCTTCACACTCGGCTGCGAACCGATCCAGTGAGAGCTGAAGATCTTGGCCAGATGAAGCCATCAGGACCACATCATCTGCAAAAAGCAGAGACCTAATCCTGCAGCCACCAAACCAGATACCCTCAACGCCCTGACTGCGCCTAGAAATTCTGTCCATAAAGGTTATGAACAGAATCGGTGACAAAGGGCAGCCCTGGCGGAGTCCAACCCTCACTGGAAACGTGTCCGACTTACTGCCGGCAATGCGGACCAAGCTCTGACACCGATTATACAGGGAGCGAACCGCCACAATAAGACAGTCCGATACCCCATACTCTCTGAGCACTCCCCACAGGACTTCCCGGGGTACACGGTCGAATGCCTTCTCCAAGTCCACAAAGCACATGTAGACTGGTTGGGCAAACTCCCATGCACCCTCAAGGACCCTGCCGAGAGTATAGAGCTGGTCCACAGTTCCACGACCAGGACGAAAACCACACTGTTCCTCCTGAATCCGAGGTTCGACTATCCGGCGTAGCCTCCTCTCCAGTACACCTGAATAGACCTTACCGGGAAGGCTGAGGAGTGTGATCCCACGATAGTTGGAACACACCCTCCGGTTCCCCTTCTTAAAGAGAGGAACCACCACCCCGGTCTGCCAATCCAGAGGTACCGCCCCCGATGTCCACGCGATGTTGCAGAGTCTTGTCAACCAAGACAGCCCCACAACATCCAGAGCCTTAAGGAACTCCGGGCGGATCTCATCCACCCCCGGGGCCTTGCCACCGAGGAGCTTTTTAACTACCTCGGCAACCTCAGCCCCAGAAATAGGAGAGCCCACCACAGATTCCCCAGGCCCTGCTTCCTCATAGGAAGACGTGCTGGTAGGATTGAGGAGGTCTTCGAAGTATTCTCTCCACCGATCCACAACATCCGCAGTCGAGGTCAACAGAGCACCATCCCCACCATACACGGTGTTGACACTGCACTGCTTCCCCTTCCTGAGGCGGCGGATGGTGGTCCAGAATTGCTTCGAAGCCGTCCGGAAGTCTTTTTCCATGGCCTCACCGAACTCCTCCCATGTCCGAGTTTTTGCCTCCGCGACCGCTGAAGCCGCACACCGCTTGGCCTGTCGGTACCTGTCTGCTGCGTCAGGAGTCCCATGAGCCAAAAGAACCCGATAGGACTCCTTCTTCAGCTTGACGGCATCCCTCACCGCCGGTGTCCACCAACGGGTTCTAGGATTACCGCCACGACAGGCACCAACTACCCTGCGGCCACAGCTCCAATCGGCCGCCCCGACAACAGAGGTACGGAACATCGTCCACTCGGACTCAATGTCCAGCGCCTCCCTCGTGACATGTTCAAAGTTCTTCCGGAGGTGGGAATTGAAACTCTCTCTGACAGGAGACTCTGCTAGACGTTCCCAGCAAACCCTCACAATGCGTTTGGGCCTGCCAGGTCTGTCCGGCATCCTCCCCCACCATCGCAGCCAACTCACCACCAGGTGGTGATCGGTAGAAAGCTCCGCCCCTCTCTTCACCCGAGTGTCCAAAACATGAGGCCGCAAATCCGATGACACAACTACAAAGTCGATCATGGAACTGCGGCCTAGGGTGTCCTGGTGCCAAGTGCACATATGGACACCCTTATGTTTGAACATGGTGTTTGTTATTGACAATCCGTGACGAGCACAAAAGTCCAATAACAAAACACCACTCGGGTTCAGATCCGGGCGGCCATTCTTCCCAATCACGCCTCTCCAGGTTTCACTGTCGTTGCCAACATGAGCGTTGAAGTCCCCCAGTAGAACGAGGGAATCACCCGGGGGAGCACTCTCCAGTACTCCCTCGAGTGAATCCAAAAAGGGTGGGTAATCTGAACTGCCGTTGGGCGCGTAAGCGCAAACAACAGTCAGGACCCGTCCCCCCACCCGAAGGCGGAGGGAGGCTACCCTCTCGTCCACCGGGTTGAACTCCAACGTGCAGGCTTTGAGCCGAGGGGAAACAAGAATTGCCACCCCAGCCCGTCGCCTCTCATTGCTGGCAACGCCAGAGTGGAAGAGAGTCCAGCCCCTGTCAAGAGAACTGGTTCCAGAGCCCTTGCTGTGCGTCGAAGTGAGTCCGACTATATCTAGCCGGAACTTCTCCACCTCACGCACTAGCTCAGGCTCCTTCCCCCCCAGCGAGGTGACGTTCCACGTCCCAAGAGCTAGCTTCTGTAGCCGAGGATCGGACCGCCAAGTGCCCTGCCTTCGGCTTCCGCCCAGCTCACATCGCACCCGACCTCTATGACCCCTGCTATGGGTGGTGAGCCCATTGGAGGGGGGACCCACGTTGCCTCTTCGGGCTGTGCCCGGCCGGGCCCCATGGGGACAGGCCCGGCCACCAGGCGCTCGCCATCGTGCCACACCTCCGGGCCTGGCTCCAGAGGAGGGCCCCGGTGACCCGCGTCCGGGCGAGGGAAATCTGGGTTCCTTGTTCGTGTTCTTCATAGAGGTCTTCGAGCTGCTCTTTGTCTGATCCCTCACCTAGGACCAGTTTGCCTTGGGAGACCCTACCAGGGGGCATAGAAGCCCCCGGACAACATAGCTCCTAGGATCATTGGGACACGCAAACTCCTCTACCACGTTAAGGTGGCAGCTCAGAGAGGAGGTCTCGACTACTGTAACGTATTATTTTTTTTTTTTGGGGTCTCCCTATGTCTAGCATTAAAAAATTACAGTTGGTACAAAATGCGGCTGCTAGACTTTTGACAAGAACAAGAAAGTTTGATCATATTACGCCTATACTGTATATACACCTTTATATACATATATATATACCTATACTGGCTCACCTGCACTGGCTTCCTGTGCACTTAAGATGTGACTTTAAGGTTTTACTACTTACGTATAAAATACTACGCGGTCTAGCTCCGTCCTATCTTGTCGATTGCATTGTACCATATGTCCCGGCAAGAAATCTGCGTTCAAAGAACTCCGGCTTATTAGTGATTCCCAGAGCCCAAAAAAAGTCTGCGGGCTATAGAGCGTTTTCTATTCAGGCTCCAGTACTATGGAATGCCCTCCCGGTAACAATTAGAGATGCTACCTCAGTAGAAGCATTTAAGTCCCATCTTAAAACTCATTTGTATACTCTAGCCTTTAAATAGCCCCCCTGTTAGACCAGTTGATCTGCCGTTTCTTTTCTTTTCTCCTCTGCTCCCCTTTTCCTTGAGGGGGGGGGGGGCACAGGTCCGGTGGCCATGGATGAAGTGCTGGCTGTCCAGAGTCGGGACCCGGGGTGGACCGCTCGCCTGTGCATCGGCTGGGAACATCTCTGCGCTGCTGACCCGTCTCCGCTCGGGATGGTGTCCTGCTGGCCCCACTATGGACTGGACTCTCACAATATTATGTCAGACCCACTCGACATCCATTGCTTTCGGTCTCCCCTAGAGGGGGGGGGGGTTACCCACATATGCGGTCCTCTCCAAGGTTTCTCATAGTCATTCACATCGACGTCCCACTGGGGTGAGTTTTTCCTTGCCCTTATGTGGGCTTTGTACCGAGGATGTCGTTGTGGCTTGTGCAGCCCTTTGAGACACTTGTGATTTAGGGCTATATAAATAAAGATTGATTGATTGATTGATTGATTTTGGGAGTGAACAGAGTTGTTAGAACGCTGGTTTTTAATATATTATTAAAGTTTGACTGACCTATCTGACTGTTTTTTTGACATTCCCTTTAGCGCAGTTAGATGCGGCTTATAACACGGGGCGGCTTATAGGTGGACAAAGTTTTGAAATATGCCGTTCATTGAAGGCGCGGCTTATAACCCAGGGCGGCTTATGGTGCGGAAAATACGGTATATGTATTAAACATTCTTGTATTATCTTTAAACACCTTTAATTTATTAACAGTATTAACTATATGTGTTAAACATGCTTGCATTACCTTTAATTTGTAAACAAAAATATATATTTCATAAATAAGTAAATATAAATGATATATATGAACGAGGTAGATCCCCATGACTTGATCAATTGAAAAGTAGCTCGCCTGCAGAAAAAGTGTGTTCTATAGTCTCCATGAAACCTCCAAGTTTTGGGCTTGCTTGCTAGCGTCAACTCGCAGTCCGCACCTATCGCTTATGTGAGACTCCCGGCTAATGGTCGCACTTACCAAAGGACCTCACTCTCATCAAGAAGTGGACACCACCACCATGCTTGAACTCGTAGGTCCAGTCCAATTTTTTTTTGATGAGGTGAACACTCAGGTGGTTCAACATATTTCAGTCCAATTAGTTCATTACTGCTGCTTTTTCCCAGACAATTAAGTGGTTTAATTGGACGATGACTATGTTGTCAGGCAGCATTTCCATCAATGAGCATTTTTTCTTAGGGTGTTTACGTTTGATTGACATTTCGAACAATGAGTTGTTTGTGCGTTTTTTTTATGGTGTCTACATTTGATTGTTCGACTTACTTTTGACATACGTTTGATTGTTTGACTTGCAACCATGAACGTTTCCATGTGTTCACTTACAAAAGCCAAAAGCAGGGATCCCTAAGATCAGCCGATCAGCTGCTGTTGACGGTCCCTGACACAAGGCTGAAGCTTGGAGGTGACAGAGCTTTCGCCACTGCTGCTCCAAAGCTCTGGAACGACCTACCTCTGAGAGTTAGACAAGCCTCCTCTCTTCCTGTTTTTAAATCAAACATACTTTTATTCCATGGCTTTTAACACTGAGTGATCTCCATCCTGCTACGACGTCCCACAATGCACCTGCTGTGAACCTATTTTTTATGTTTTATTTATTTATTTTTTTGTCGTCCTGCCCATTTTACAGCACTTTGGCTACCCCTGTGGTCAATTTTAAATGTGCTTTATAAATAAAGTTGATTTGGTTGTGTAGATGGTAAATAAAAAGAGAATACAACAAATTATTCAACTTATACAACTTATATTCAATTGAATAGACTGCAAGGACTAGATACTTCATGTTCACACTGAGAAACTTCATTTATTTTTGCAAATAATCATGAACTTATAATTTAATGGCAGCAACACATTGCAAAATAGGCATTTTTACCACTGTCTTACTTGGCCTTTCCTTTTAACAACACTCAGTAAAGGTTTGGGAACTGAGAAGATACATTTTTGAAGTGGAATGTATTCCCATTCTTGCTTGATGTACAGCTTAATACAGCCTAATACAGCCTTCAGCCTTGTGTCCCTGACACAAGGCTGAAGCTTAGAGGTGACAGAGCTTTCGCCACTGCTGCTCCAAAGCTCTGGAACAACCTACCTCTGAGTGTTAGACAAGCCTCCTCTCTTCCTGTTTTTAAATCAAACATACTTTTATTACATGGCTTTTAACACTGAGTGATCTCCATCCTGCTACGACGTCCCACAATGCACCTGCTGTGAACCTGTTTTTTTATGTTTTATTTATTTATGTATTTATTTTTTTATCGTCCTGCCCATTTTACAGCACTTTGGCTACCCCTGTGGTCAATTTTAAATGTGCTTTATAAATAAAGTTGATTTGGTTGTGTAAATGGTAAATAAAAAGAGAATACCACAAATCCTTTTCAACGTATATTCAATTGAATAGACTGCAAAGACAAGATACTTCATGTTCACACTGAGAAACTCCATTTATTTTTGCAAATAATCATGAACGTAGAATTTAATGGCAGCAACACATTGCAAAATAGGCATTTTTACCACTGTGTTACATGGCCTTTCCTTTTAACAACACTCAGTAAAGGTTTGGGAACTGAGAAGATACATTTTTGAAGTGGAATGTATTCCCATTCTTGCTTGATGTACAGCTTAATACAGCCTAATACAGACTTCAGCCTTGTGTCAGGGACACAAGGCTGAAGCTTAGAGGTGACAGAGCTTTCGCCATTGCTGCTCCCAAGCTCTGGAATGACCTACCCTCTGAGTGTTAGACAAGCCTCCTCTCTTCCTGTTTTTAAATCTCTCTTCAAAACATACTTTTATTCCATGGCTCCTGTGGTAAATTTTAAATGTGCTTTATAAATAAAGTTGATTTGGTTGTGTAAATGGTAAATAAAAAGAGAATACCACAAATCCTTTTCAACGTATATTCAATTGAATAGACTGCAAGGACTAGATACTTCATGTTCACACTGAGAAACTTCATTTATTTTTGCAAATAATCATGAACGTAGAATTTAATGGCAGCAACACATTGCAAAATAGGCATTGTTACCACTGTGTTACATTGCCATTCCTTTTAACAACACTCAGTAAAGGTTTGGGAACTGAGAAGATGCATTTTTGAAGTGGAATGTATTCCCATTCTTGCTTGATGTACAGCTTAATACAGCCTAATACAGCCTTCAGCCTTGTGTCCCTGACACAAGGCTGAAGCTTAGAGGTGACAGAGCTTTCGCCACTGCTGCTCCCAAGCTCTGGAACGACCTACCTCTGAGTGTTAGACATGCCTCCTCTCTTCCTGTTTTTAAATCTCTCTTAAAAACATACTTTTATTCCATGGCTCCTGTAGTAAATTTTAAATGTGCTTTATAAATAAAGTTGATTTGATTTGATTTGATTTGACTTAAGTTGTTCAACAGTCCGGGGGTTTCCACTGTGGTATTTTAGGCTTCATAATGCGCCACACATTTTCAATGGGAGACAGGTCTGGACTACAGGCAGGCCAGTCTAGTACCCGCACTCTTTTACTCTGAAGCCACCTTGATGTAACACGTGGCTTGGCATTGTCTTGCTGAAATAAGCAGGGGCGTCCGTGAGAAAGGTCTTGCTTGCTCCAAAACCTGTATGGACCTTTCAGGTCAGTGTTTTTCAACCTTTTTTAAAGGCAAGGCACATTTTTTTCATAAAACGTTAAAAAATGAAACTCCGCCCGGTCGTCGTGCCCTATTTTTTTACTTTGTTGGGGTTTTCCTGTGTGTAGTGCTTCAGTTCTTGTCTTGCGCTGTTATTTTGGTGGCCCTTCCTGTTTTGCTGGTGTTTTTCCTGTAGCAATTTCATGTCTTCCTTTGAGCGCTGCTTTGTGTTAGCAAGCCAGGCTATTTACGTTGTTGCTATCCTTCTTTGTGTGGACATTGTTGATCGTCACGTCATGTACGGGTGTACTTTGTGGACTCCGTGGGTTTTTGCTGTCGTCCAGCATTCTGTTTCTGTTTACTTTGAAGCCAGTTCAGTTTTACTCACGTTTTGCTTTCCCTTTCGTTCATTTTTGGTTTAAGCATTACATACCTTTTTACCTGCACGCTGCCTCCCGCGGTGCTCTGCATATTGGGATCACAACAAACCATCCTCGTCTCACCCGACACATTACGACTTTTACAAAGCAATTAAACTACCTGCTGCCACCTGCTGACGTGGAGTATTACGTGGTTACCCTGCCGAGTTTTGCACAGCACAGACACTAAGCAACGGCACATTATTTGCAGATTATAATTATTGATTTGCAAACTCCAAGTCCGAGTCCATGGTTCTCGCCCGGAAAAGGGTGGAGTGTCATCTCCGGGTTGGGGAGGAGATCTTGCCCCAAGTGGAGGAGTTCAAGTACCTCGGAGTCTTGTTCACAAGTGAGGGAAGAGTGGATGGTGAGATCGACAGGCGGATCAGTGCGGCGTCTTCAGTAATGCAGACGCTGTATCGATCCGTTGTGGTGAAGAAGGAGCTGAGCCGGAAGGCAAAGCTCTCAATTTACTGGTCGATCTACGTTCCCATCCTCACCTATGGTCATGAGCTTTGGGTTATGACTGAAAGGACAAGTTCACGGGTATATCCATCCATCCATCCATTTTCTACCGCTTATTCCCTTTTGGGGTCGCGGGGGGCGCTGGAGCCTATCTCAGCTACAATCGGGCGGAAGGCGGGGTACACCCTGGACAAGTCGCCACCTCATCGCAGGGCCAACACAGATAGACAGACAACATTCACACTCACATCCACACACTAGGGCCAATTTAGTGTTGCCAATCAACCTATCCCCAGGTGCATGTCTTTGGAGGTGGGAGGAAGCCGGAGTACCCGGAGGGAACCCACGCAGTCACGGGGAGAACATGCAAACTCCACACAGAAAGATCCCGAGCCCGGGATTGAACCCAAGACTACTCAGGACCTTCGTATTGTGAGGCAGATGCACTAACCCCTCTGCCACCGTGAAGCCCCCAAGACTACTCAGGACCTTCGTATTGTGAGGCAGATGCACTAACCCCTCTGCCACCGTGAAGCCCCCAAGACTACTCAGGACCTTCGTATTGTGAGGCAGATGCACTAACCCCTCTGCCACCGTGAAGCCCAAGTTCACGGGTATAAGCGGCCGAAATGAGTTTCCTCCGCCGGGTGGTGGGTCTCTCCCTTAGAGATAGGGTGAGAAGCTCTGTCATCCGGGGGGAGCTCAAAGTAAAGCCGCTGCTCCTCCACATCGGGAGGAGCCAGATGAGGTGGTTCGGGCATCTGGTCAGGATGCCACCCGAACGCCTCCCTAGGGAGGTGTTTAGGGCACGTCCGACCGGTAGGAGGCCGCGGGGAAGACCCAGGACACGTTGGGAAGACTATGTCTCCCGGCTGGCCTGGGAACGCCTCGGGGTCCCACAGGAAGAGCTGGACGAAGTGGCTGGGGAGAGGGAAGTCTGGGCTTCCCTGCTTAGGCTGCTGCCCTCGCGACCCGACCTCGGATAAGCGGATGGATGGATTTGCAAAAAATATTTTTTGGACCAATCAGGTGAATTTGCATCATTTCCCACGGCACACCAGACAATATTTCACGGCACACTGGTGTAAGTTTTATTTTATTCTGGTTTATTTGAAATAGGAACAGATACAGAAACATAGATATCTGAAACAGTCATCCAATGTATGCATCATAGTGTTTGTAGAAAAAGCCAATTTACAACAACAACAACAACAACAAAGATCTAACATCATTAAATCCATCCATCCATCCATCTTCTTCCGCTTATCCGAGGTCGGGTCGCGGGGGCAGCAGCCTAAGCAGGGAAGCCCAGACTTTCCTCTCCCCAGCCACTTCGTCCAGCTCCTCCCGGGGGATCCCGAGGCGTTCCCAGGCCAGCCGGGAGACATAGTCTTCCCAACGTGTCCTGGGTCTTCCCCGTGGCCTCCTACCGGTCGGACGTGCCCGAAACACCTCCAGAGGGAGGCGTTCGGGTGGCATCCTGACCAGATGCCCGAACCACCTCATCTGGCTCCTCTCGATATGGAGGAGCAGCGGCTTTACTTTGAGCTCCCCCCGGATGACAGAGCTTCTCACCCTATCTCTAAGGGAGAGCCCCGCCACCCGGCGGAGGAAACTCATTTCGGCCGCTTGTACCCGTGATCTTGTCCTTTCGGTCATGACCCAAATCTCATGACCATAGGTGAGGATGGGAACGTAGGTCGACCGGTAAATCGAGAGCTTTGCCTTCTGGCTCAGCTCCTTCTTCACCACAACGGATCGATACAGCGTCCGCATTACTGAAGATGCCGCACCGATCCGCCTGTCGATCTCACGATCCACTCTTCCCTCACTCGTGAACAAGACTCCGAGGTACTTGAACTCCTCCACTTGGGGCAAGATCTCCTCCCCAACCCGGAGATGGCACTCCACCCTTTTCCGGGCGAGAACCATGGACTCGGATTTGGAGGTGCTGATTCCCATCCCAGTCGCTTCACACTCGGCTGCGAACCGATCCAGTGAGAGAAAATAGGAAAATAAAAATAATGAGGCAAAGAGGAGTCAAAAATAAGGATAATAGTAATAATACAGACTAATAATAATAATACTAATAACACAGACAAAGGGCAAACTAGATATGCCCTTTGTCACCGATTCTGTTCATAACCTTTATGGACAGAATTTCTAGGCGCAGTCAAGGCGTTGAGGGGATTTGGTTTGATGGCTGCAGGATTAGGTCTCTGCTTTTTGCAGATGATGTGGTCCTGATGGCTTCATCTGGCTAGGATCTTCAGCTCTCACTGGATCGGTTCGCAGCCGAGTGTGAAGCGACTGGGATGGGAATCAGCACCTCCAAGTCAGAGTCCATGCTTCTCGCCCGGAAAAGGGGGGAGTACCATCTCCGTGTTGGGGAGGAGATCTTGCCCCAAGTGGAGGAGTTCAAGTACCTCGGAGTCTTGTTCCCGAGTGAGGGAAGAGTGGATCGTGATATCGACAGGCGGATCGGTGCGGCGTCTTCAGTAATGCGGACGCTGTATCGATCCGTTGTGGTGAAGAAGGAGCTGAGCCGGAAGGCAAAGCTCTCAATTTACCGGTCGATCTACGTTCCCATCCTCACCTATGGTCATGAGCTTTGGGTCATGACCGAAAGGACAAGATCACAGGCACAAGTAGCCGAAATGAGTTTCCTCCGCCGAGTGGCGGGGCTCTCCCTTAGAGATAGGGTGAGAAGCTCTGTCATCCGGGGGGAACTCAAAGTAAAGCCGCTGCTCCTCCACATGGAGAGGAGCCAGATGAGGTGGTTCGGGCATCTGGTCAGGATGCCACCCGAACGCCTCCCTAGGGAGGTGTTTAGGGCACATCCAACCGGTAGGAGGCCACGGGGAAGACCCAGGACACGTTGGGAAGACCCGACCAAGGATAAGCGGAAGACGATGGATGGATGCATAGACTTTATCTTTTATTTCCTTATTTCCTGTACATGTTCCTTCCCAGCACTCTTATTTTCGTTCCACTGCCTGTTTGACTCCACCACTCCCCTGGCCTGAGCCAGACAGACTCGCCTGTCTCTAATTGGCAGTCTGGGCACACCTTGCCAGTAAGGCTGGATTGTTATGTTTGTAACTCTCAGTGTTTTCTTTGCTGAGTGTTCCGCATGTTTCCTTCCCGCTCGGCGAGGATCCTGATAAACAACTTCAACCTTGCTGCAAACATTTCTGAACCGATACGGTACTGAAGTCTTATTCATCTCATCACGTGAATCATAACTTTTATGATTGTTGCACTTGTTATTTATAAATTTAATTTGTGTCACAAACTGAGAACAGGAAGTGAACAAATGTGTTGGTATCCGGTGTTAAGTAGAAAAGGGGGATTCTTTTCTCACCCTCAATCCTTCCCCCATGTTTACCTTTCCTTGCCAACAAGCCGGGTCACGGCTTGGTGGCAACCCATCATTCCGGATATCCACTGAATCCGAAACGGCGACACAACAGTAACATCATCACTGGCGAGCGTGTCACACAACCAGCCCCCGGCTTTCCTCGTCTCTGTATCGACTGGTATTTGACAAAGGCCCCCATATCCCCATTTAGCTGCCCGGGATATGCCTGTGCATTTTGGACTTTCAGAATCAGCATGTCTTCATCCAGTTGTGTCAACAAGGTGAAATTAAGTCTGGAAACCTTTTGACAAGTTGACTTCATGTCCGTCGCCGCCAATTAAGACCTTTCAAAGTTTAAAATACCTCCCTCCTTGAAGACATAGTATTTTATTTTGAAAGTAAACCAGATGCTTTATTTTGCTTTGGCGCATACATTCCTGTCCAAAACCAGCAGAGTGGAGCTAAATTGAACGTATTTGTTGCGGCGTCCGGCAAAAATAGAAGCTTATTGGTGTGTAGGGTAGGTACCAAATTTGGAATAACCCTGACACCTACTTCAGGATGCTATTTGTGGACTTTAGTTCATCTTTCAATACTGTGCTGTTTACGCCACACTAGAGAGATAAAGGCCCACCAAAAAAGGGGAGCCACCGGGGACTGTGGGGAAATTGTTTTTTGACCGGAAGTGAGGGGGTGTTTATGACCCCCCTCCCCTAGGAAGTGGGCGTGGCTTCCAGGTACCTTGAAAATAGGGGGGATCAGCGGGGGATGGATTTATGACCCCAAGAAAGTACGCATTGCCTAAACCGGAAACAGGACGTATATATCATATCATACCCGGCGGTCATTTGAATTTAGTAATTTATTAAAGCTGTCCACCAATTTTGGTTGTAGTCCTTAATGATTTATGACTCCTAGAGGCTGACAAGGGTATTACAGTTTGTAGTTTTGGCGTGTAGTAGCCATCTTGGATGGAGTCCAAGAATTTGTCGTTAAAAATGATGGATGTTAGTGTTTATATATATATATATATATATATATATATACAGTATATGTATGTATGTATGTACAGTATGTATATTTGTATATGTATACATATATGCGTATGTATACATCCATCCATCCATCCATTTTCTGCAGCTTGTCCCTTTTGGGGTTGCGGGGGATGCTGGAGCCTATCTCAGCTGCATTCGGGCGGAAGGCGGGGTACACCCTGGACAAGTCGCCACCTCATCACAGGGCCAACACAGATAGACAGACAACATTCACACTCACATTCACACACTAGGGACCATTTAGTGTTGCCAATCAACCTATCCCCAGGTGCATGTCTTTGGAGGTGGGAGGGGCCTATCCCCAGGTGCATGTCTTTGGAGGTGGGAGGAAGCCGGAGTACCCGGAGGGAACCCACGCAATGCATATATGTTTATATATACATGTATGTATATTAGGGCTGTGAATCTTTGGGTGTCCCACGATTCGATTCAATATCGATTCTTGGGGTCACGATTCGATTCAAAATCGTTTTTTTTATCCAATTCAACACGATTCTCGATTAAAAAACGATTTTTCTTCCTGATTCAAAAGGATTCTCTATTCATTCAATACATAGGATTTCAGCAGGATCTACCCCAGTCTGCTGACATGCAAGCAGAGTAAAAAGCTTTTATAAATGTAAAGGACAATGTTTTATCAACTGATTGCAATAATGAAAATTTGTTTCAACTATTAAATGAACCAAAAATATGACTTATTTTATATTTGTGAAAATATTGGACACAGTGTGTTGTCAAGCTTATGAGATGCGATGCAAGTGTAAGCCACTGTGACACTATTGTTCTTTTTTATAAATGTCTAATGATAATGTCAATGAGGGATTTTTAATCACTGCTATGTTGAAATTGTAACTAATATTGATACTGTTGTTGATAATATTCATTTTTGTTTCACTACTTTTGCTTTGTTCTGTGTGGTGTTTGTGTCTCCTCTCAATTGCTCTGTTTATTGCAGTTCTGAGTGTTGCTGGGTCGGGTTTGCTTTTGGAACTGGATTGTATTGTTACGGTATTGCTGTGTACTGTTTTGTTGGATTGATTAATTAAAAAATAAAATAAAATAAAAAAAATATTAAAAAAAAATAAAAAAAAATCGATTTTTTAAAAATGAGAATCGATTCTGAATCGCACAACGTGAGAATCACGATTCGAATTCAAATCGATTTTTTCCCACACCCCTAATGTATATGTATATGTGTGTATATACATCTATGTATATGTGTACGTATATGTGTATACAGTATATTCATACATATATGTACAGTATATGTTTACATATATGTGTATACATGTAACAGTCACTGATCTGCGTTGTGTATCTTGTAGTGAGGCGCACACACTGGAGTTGAATCATGGAGGATTTATTCACCTTTCTTTTTTGAATAGAAACAAAAACAACGGGGCGTCACACACAGTCCACAGCAAAAAGGATCTCTCTCCACAGCTCCGAGCGTCAGTGCTCACTGACTTCAATTATGTATTCTTAATGTGGAAATAATAATAATAATAATAGTAATGACTAAAATAGTAATAATAATTGTTGGAATAATTGTTTGTAAGTTATCACAAAAGAAACGTGGTATTATGAATGCTGTCTTTCGAGGCCTAACAAGAGGAAGAATGCTCGTGAAACGCCACTGTGATTTCAACACGGACAGATGGCAGGATCTGCTCAACTCCCAGAGGAACTCTCTTTGAAGTGTTAAACGAACTCTCTTTGAAGTATTTCACAAACTCTCTTCCAACTATTTGGTAACTGAAGCCAACGCTATTTACGACCCGCTGCCCTCTTGAAGTCACTGTGGTCAGGAGACGGGAGGGGTTATCCATTGTCCTCCAACACCTGCCCCAGCTGGATCCAGGAAGAGCCCAAGCCCGAGAAATCCTCTTCTTGGACTTCAAAGCGACCGAAAACAATGACTCTTTTACACACTTACCATTCCTGCTGTGACATGTGTTGGTGCGTGAACATGGAACATCTGAATTAAAAGAGGAGACGAAAACCTTCTTCGTCAGAGCGTGGCGCAGGACTGTGCAGAGAGTGCAGCGGCCATGTCTCTCCTCAATATTGAGTCCAAATTGAATTCTGTCTCTGTTTGATTCCTTGCCTTTTGTCTTGTTTAATAGATGTCCTGTGTTTGAACGTGACAATAATAATAATAATGAAAAGGTAAATAAAGCATAAAATAGTCTCAATTAAATAAAACACAGTATATAAAATATATACTTCAGCAAATAACAATATATATTAAGAAAAATGATCCTTAAAATGTGCAGTAATACACCTCATCTTTCCCACTCACATCGACTATTTTTATATTTTTTGTACAATAAACTATGTCAAAAAAAACCTCATAACAGACATACCTTTTTTGAATAGAAACAAAAACAACGGGGCGTCACACACAGTCCACGGCAAAAAGGATCTCTCTCCACTAAAAAATAAAGAAGAAAATAATACACACTCATATTAATGCTAGAGCGGCACACAAGATGTCCACACAGACACACAACAGAGCCCCTGACTTACGAGACCAGGAAACCCCGCAACAACTGCCGCTAGCAATAGGCTAATCCACACATCATTTAGCATACAAAAGTCTTTTTTTTTTCAACAATTCAACAACCAACATTCAGGAATTCAACCCGCATGCCCACCAACAAGTCACAAGACAGTGTGCATTCCCACAAAACACTTTTAAGAACGACAACCAAAAAGTTTATAAAAAAACAAAAACAAAGGGAGAGAGACATAAACGTGACTTACCAGCTCCGAGCGTCAGTGCTCACTGAAGCTGGTCACAAAGGTGCAACGCCAAATCACCCCCCAGGGAAACAAAAAGGTATGTAATGGAAAATAATAGAGTGGAACCTATTTACAATGAGAAACACTTTTGGGGAAGTTCACCACAAAAAATGATGTGAATAAATGACCAAAATTAAAATAAAATAGAATAAAATTTAGCTCGGCTACATACATACATATACGTATATATATATATATATATATATATATATGTATGTGTAAATATACATATGTGTTTATATATATATATATATATATATATATATATATATATATATATATATATATATATATATATATATATATATATATATATACTGTATATATATATATATATATATATATATATATATATATATATATATATATATATATGTATGTGTGGGGAAAGAAAATCACAAGACTATTTCATCTCTACAGGCCTGTTTCATGAGGGGGGGTACCCTCAATCGTCAGGAGATTTTAATGGGAGCATTCGCATACCATGGTTTATATAGGGCACAGAGTGGGTGGGTACAGGCTGGCCTAGGGGCGTGGTGATTGGCTCATGTGTTGCCTAGGAGGTGTTTCCGTCTATGGCGGCATGTTGTTACAATTTCGCTGCGCTTGTTGAGGGATGACAGGTCTGGACGGTAAATAATAAACAGTTTCTTTTTCAAGCATAGGTTGCATCTTTTATTACCACTATTGTAAGGTGTGCTGGATGCAAGAATTTTCCATGTTATTGAATATTCAACATTATTGTCTTTGAGGTCCCAAATGTGTTTGCTGAGTTCTGTGGTATTTCGCAGGTTTTTGTTCCTGAAAGAAGCCTTGTGATTGTTCCATCTGGTTTTGAATTCTCCCTCGGTTAATCCTACATATGTGTCGGATGTGTTAATGTCCTTGCGTGTTACCTTAGATTGGTAGACAACTGATGTTTGTAAGCACCCCCCGTTGAGAGGGCAATCAGGTTTCTTTCGACAGTTACATCCTTTGTTGGTTTTGGAGTCGCTCTGTCTGGGGGCCGACGGCTCATTTGCAATTGTTTTGTTGTGGTTTGAGATGATTTGTCGTATATTGTTCATGCAGCTGTAGCTCAATTTAATGTTGTTCTTGTTGAATACTTTTCTTAGGGTGTTGTCTTTGGGAAAGTGTTTGTCAATCAGATTGAGGAATTTGTGTCCAATGTTCGTTGAGACGTTTTTGCTGTATGGGGGTTGTACCAGATGATGTCGTTTCGTTTTCTGTTCTTTTTTGGCTGGTTTCCTGGCGTGGGTTCATAGGTGAGGGTGAAATTGTATCCGCTTTCATCAAGGGCTTTTTGGTACGGGGGGGTTGCTTGGTCAAATTCAGCTTTGCTAGATGACAGCATCGATAGCCTTTTATTGATTCCGGTAGGTATTCTTTTCGTGGTGGTGGGTGGGTGGTTGCTGTCATGGTGCACGTATTGGAGTGTTGTGTTGGGTTTCGTGAATGGTTGGTAGCTGTTATTTCTCAGGTTGAAAGTGACGTCAAGGAAGTTGACGGTTTGCTTGTTGGCTTCAATCGTGATCCGTAGGCCGTTCTCTTTGAAAATTTGGCATATGCGCTTCTTGGTATTCTCGCTGCTCCTTGGCGAGGCGCGACACACTGCCAGTCCGTCATCACGGTAAATACCAAGGTTCAGATTGAGGCTAGCGAGCTGGGAGAGGAGGAAACTCCCAACGAGTTCACACGTTTCTGCTCCGTCAAAACTTCCCATAGTGACGTCAAATGTTGCATTGTTCTTTTTTTGCCATGGTGTACTGTTGTGGATGATATATATATATATATATATATATATACATATATATAATGATTATAAGGCGCACTGCCGATGAGCGGGTCTATTCAGGTCTATTTTCATACAAAAGGCGCACTGGAGTATAAGGCGCCTTAAAGGAGTCATATTATTATGATTATTTTCTAAATGTAAAAGACTTCCTTGTGGTCTACATAATATGTGATGGTGGTTCTTTGCTCAAAATGTTGCATAGATGATGTTTTACATGTCATCTTCAAGTCACTTTCCGAAAATTTTGTGGGCGGTCTTTTTTACGCGTCTCCACTTCGACAGCGTCTTCTCCCCGTCATCTTTGTTGTAGCGGTGTAGCGTGCAAGGACGGGAGTGGAAGAAGTGTCAAAAGATGGCGCTAACAGACTTTACTCCAATCAATAAAGGAGCAGCATCTCCTCGTCCGTGGCTCACTAGTGCAACAACAACAACGCCCGAAATGTGTCCCGTGAAAAAACGTCCGACCGGAACTCTCGAATAACTAAAGTTCCTTGGGTGAATAATGTAAACTCACTACACCGGTATGTTTTTAGCGATTCCATAGCGGGTCTACTGACAGATATAAGTTAGAACTGTACACTAGTTTGTGTTAGAAATGGCAACAGTGCAGGATGCATGTGCATGTACAAACATGTACGAGGCGGTCCGCCCTGTTTTAGCAAGGAAGGCAAGCGCACGCCACGCCTGGGTGGCAGCCATGATTCCTCTTAGACCAACAGTGCCTCCTTATGGCCACAACTCTTATTTTGTATTTATTTTTTTTGTCCTGTCCAGCTTCTCAGGCAAATCATATAGTAGTTGCAGATGCTGTTCACATTTACTTTACAAAAGAGAAGCATTATTACACTACAAATGGATCAATACAAATACCAATAGAAATATCACTATTGATAATGAACAATACCAATAATTTACCTTTATTATCAACAATACAGTTGTTCAAATGCAACAATACATACAGGTAAAAGCCAGTAAATTAGAATATTTTGAAAAACTTGATTCATTTCAGTAATTGCATTCAAAAGGTGTAACTTGTACATTATATTTATTCATTGCACACAGACTGATGCATTCAAATGTTTATTTCATTTAATTTTGATGATTTGAAGTGGCAACAAATGAAAATCCAAAATTCCGTGTGTCACAAAATTAGAATATTACTTAAGGCTAATACAAAAAAGGGATTTTTAGAAATGTTGGCCAACTGAAAAGTATGAAAATGAAAAATATGAGCATGTACAATACTCAATACTTGGTTGGAGCTCCTTTTGCCTCAATTACTGCGTTAATGCGGCGTGGCATGGAGTCGATGAGTTTCTGGCACTGCTCAGGTGTTATGAGAGCCCAGGTTGCTCTGATAGTGGCCTTCAACTCTTCTGCGTTTTTGGGTCTGGCATTCTGCATCTTCCTTTTCACAATACCCCACAGATTTTCTATGGGGCTAAGGTCAGGGGAGTTGGCGGGCCAATTTAGAAGAGAAATACCATGGTCCGTAAACCAGGCACGGGTAGATTTTGCGCTGTGTGCAGGCGCCAAGTCCTGTTGGAACTTGAAATCTCCATCTCCATAGAGCAGGTCAGCAGCAGGAAGCATGAAGTGCTCTAAAACTTGCTGGTAGACGGCTGCGTTGACCCTGGATCTCAGGAAACAGAGTGGACCGACACCAGCAGATGACATGGCACCCCAAACCATCACTGATGGTGGAAACTTTACACTAGACTTCAGGCAACATGGATCCTGTGCCTCTCCTGTCTTCCTCCAGACTCTGGGACCTCGATTTCCAAAGGAAATGCAAAATTTGCATGGTTGGGTGATGGTTTGGGGTGCCATGTCATCTGCTGGTGTCGGTCCACTCTGTTTCCTGAGATCCAGGGTCAACGCAGCCGTCTACCAGCAAGTTTTAGAGCACTTCATGCTTCCTGCTGCTGACCTGCTCTATGGAGATGGAGATTTCAAGTTCCAACAGGACTTGGCGCCTGCACACAGCGCAAAATCTACCCGTGCCTGGTTTACGGACCATGGTATTTCTCTTCTAAATTGGCCCGCCAACTCCCCTGACCTTAGCCCCATAGAAAATCTGTGGGGTATTGTGAAAAGGAAGATGCAGAATGCCAGACCCAAAAACGCAGAAGAGTTGAAGGCCACTATCAGAGCAACCTGGGCTCTCATAACACCTGAGCAGTGCCAGAAACTCATCGACTCCATGCCACGCCGCATTAACGCAGTAATTGAGGCAAAAGGAGCTCCAACCAAGTATTGAGTATTGTACATGCTCATATTTTTCATTTTCATACTTTTCAGTTGGCCAACATTTCTAAAAATCCCTTTTTTGTATTAGCCTTAAGTAATATTCTAATTTTGTGACACACGGAATTTTGGATTTTCATTTGTTGCCACTTCAAATCATCAAAATTAAATGAAATAAACATTTGAATGCATCAGTCTGTGTGCAATGAATAAATATAATGTACAAGTTACACCTTTTGAATGCAATTACTGAAATAAATCAAGTTTTTCAAAATATTCTAATTTACTGGCTTTTACCTGTATACGTCATGATAACTTGAGATACAAAATAAAGCAGACAAATGGAGGGGAAGTAAGAGTAACCAGCCATATTAACCTTGTAGATTGTTATAGTAACAATAGGTTGTGCTTTGTCAGTGTGCCATGTGTTATACCCAGTTTACCCTAGGGCAGTGGTCGGCAACCCAAAATGTTGAAAGAGCCATGTTGGACCAAAAATACAAAAACAAATCTGTCTGGAGCCTCAAAAAATTAAAAGCCATATTACATACAGATAGTGTGTCATGAGATATAAATTGAATTAATATGACTTAAAGGAAACTAAATGAGCTCAAATATAGCTACAAATGAGGCATAATGATGCAATATGTACATATAGCTAGCCTAAATAGCATGTTAGCATCGATTAGCTCGCAGTCATGCAGTGACCAAATATGTCCGATTAGCACTCCACACAAGTCAATAACGTCAACAAAACTCACCTTTGTGCATTCACGCACAACGTTAAAAGTTTGGTGGACAAAACGAGACGGAAAAAGAAGTGGCATAAAACACGTCCTAGAAAGTCGGAGAAAGTTATACCTGTAAACAAACTACGGTGAGTTCAAGGACCGCCAAAATTAGTAGGACAAAACGGCGCTCGCCAAATACTCGAATCAGTGAAGCATGTTTAATATAAACAGTGTGCTTTATAACTATTACGGAGGTTTGTGTCATGTTTGTCCTCCTACAGAAACCATATTAACACAAAAAATATATTTTTTTTCCCCCTCATCTTTTTCCATTTTTCATACATTTTTGAAAAAGCTCCAGAGAGCCACTAGGGCGGCGCTAAAGAGCCGCATGCGGCTCTAGAGCCGCGGGTTGCCGACCCCCGCCCTATGGCAACAACGTTAATATATGTTTATTGAAACGGGATTTTATGCATGAGTGTATGTATGTATATGTACTTGTATATGTACAGTATGTGTATATGTGTTTGTACAGTGAATGTATATGTACAGTATGTGTATATGTGTTTGTACAGTGAACGTGTGTGTGGATGTACAAACTTTGAGTGTGTATATATGTACTGTATTTGTGTATGTATGTGGGAGCGTAGGTACCTATTAGAGATGCGCGGATAGGCAATTATTTCATCCGCAACCGCATCAGAAAGTCGTCAACCATCCGCCATCCACCCGGTCTAACATTTAATCAGAACCGCACCCGCCCGTTGTTATACATCTAATATAGACGATGCAAGGCATTAGTGAGGTTATAAAGCTTTTGCCTGTTAAAGAAAGGAGACTGATCCAATGCAGTACAGACATTCGCGTGCCACGCTGTCACGGCCCAGACGCACACCAGTGCGCAATCATATGGGAGCCGCGCTGAGCGCACCTCCAAGCGCGTCTCGCTGCCGGCGACGGCCGGGTATGGGCCCGACGCTCCAGCGCCATCCATTTTCAGGGCTGGTTGATTCGGCAGGTGGGTTGTTACACACTCCTTAGCGGGTTCCGACTTCCATGGCCACCGTCCTGCTGTCTATATCAACCAGGGTGAGCCCCACCCCTTTCGTGAGCGCACTGCGCGCGGAGTGACCCCTGTTACGCGCCCCCGGCAACAGGGGTGGCGGGCAGGTAAGCTGCGCGGGCGGGGCGCGCGGAGTGACCCCTGTTACGAGAACCCCGGCCACGGGGGTGGCGGGCAGGTAAGCTGCTTACCTGCTGCGCGTGACGCCGGCCGCGGCGAAGGCGGACGAGGCGGGGTGTCGGTGCGGTGGGAGCGGTGGTGACCCTGGACGTGCGTCGGGCCCTTCTCGCGGATCGCCTCAGCTACTACTCCCGGTGGGGCCCTCTCGGGGGAAGGGGCCTCGGTCCCGGACCCCGGCGAGGCGTCCCTTCTCCGCTCCGTAAAAGTGTCCATCTCTTTTTTTTTTTTTCTTCTGTTGTGGCATATGCTGCAGGTGCCTGCTCGTTTTTCGTATGTGGGTAACAACATTTAACTATGTATATATATTTACCAATTGGTTTAACTGCCACCCGCCTGAATCTATTTAAAATCTTTTTTATTTTTTATTTTAACCGCCCGACCCGACCCGCGGATAAAATCAAATTTTTTTAAATTTCATCCACCCGATCCGCGGATAATCCGCGGACTCCGCGGTTGTGCCCGCAAACCGCGCATCTCTAGTACCTATGTATGTATGAATAACGGTGTGTATGTGAGTATATACGAATGTGTACAATATATTTGACTCCCAGTGTGTGCGGGAGCCAGAGTACGGACCCAGCCACCCAGAGAGCCCAACCCACAAACAGCAGGTGTGGCGCCCAGGGAACAAGCAGCCAGGCCGGCCAGCGACAGGAACCCCAGAGTCCGGTCCACCGTGCCGCCCGGAAGAGCCAGCAGCAGGCCGTAGACAGACGCGCCCGGCAGAGGACAAGGCACGAGAGAAGCAGAGGACAGTCAGCCCCCAAGCCAGTGAGAGACCACACCCAACACGGGCGGAAATGCGGGGCGAGGGGCCCAGAAACTCCCCGCAACCGGACGGGAAGACCGCCAGAGACCGGGCCCCCACGAGCCCAATCCCCTACCGCCCCAGGTGTTAGAATAATTATGTATATATTATCACACTAACTTTAGTATGCTTAAAGTCCGTTGCTTTAGTTATTTAGCTATTGTGCTCAAGTTGGACTTTTTCTAATGTGAGCAAGGACAAATACTTCTTGTCTGAGGGGTGGCCTCAGCTGTAGATGTTATCTTTGTTCGAGCCCGCCAACAGCCAAGGACTTCAACCGACTTCAGCGAAGATGGGATGACGGCACACGGACGAGGCAGAGACTTCAAGGACCTCAACAAGATAAGATTCCAACACGCAGACGAAGCGGTGACGGGGCGAAAGCACAAGGCCCCCCAGAACATTCCGTCACGTATCGCGCGTCCTGGACCTGCTTTGCATAAAATATGTGAACACTCCTTTTAGAGGCAACCTTAGTATTGCTGACTGTGGAACTCCTGAATAAAAACAGGGATGCAAGAGCTGGACCTTAGAGCGTAGGGCGAGACTGTGACTAAGGGTCCGGCTCCATGCGTTCTCCTCATGAGCTAAATTGAACTCCGTCTCTGATTGATTCCTTGCTTCTTGTCTGATTAATAGATGTCATCAGTGTTTGAACCTGACACCAGGCCACCCACCCAAGTACACTATTGATACATATTATTTCCAGGCTTTCGAGAGCCAAATAAAATAAAGTGGCGGCCACATCTGACCCCCGGGCCTTGAGTTTGACACATGTGTTTAATAGGAACTCTGGCCCGCAAGAAGGTTGCCTTCATTTCAAAAGACTGGCTTGACGCTGCCATCAAGTGGACAATGTCAGTAATTCAGCTATATCGCCTTTGATTATACTCAAATTACAATGTTTTGCAGCATTGACGTATATGACCCAATGCAAACAACCTTCCCTAGTCACAGTGCAAACAAAACTCCAACCAACACAAAATGTCATGCATAACACAACCTGCTCACTGAACTTTGTTGCGGGGGGTTGCTGGAGCCTATCTCAGCTGCACATGGGCGGAAGGCGGGGTACACCCTAGACAAGTCGCCACCTCATGGCAGGGCCAACACAGATAGACAACATTCACACACTAGGGCCAATTTAGTGTTGCCAATCAACCTATCCCCAGGTGCATGTCTTTGGAGGTGGGAGGGGCCTATCCCCAGGTGCATGTCTTTGGAGTTGGGAGGGGCCTATCCCCAGGTGCTTGTCTTTGGAGGTGGGAGGGGCCTATCCCCAGGTGCATGTCTTTGGAGGTGGGAGAGGTCTATCCCCAGGTGCATGTCTTTGGAGGTGGGAGGGGCCTATCCCCAGGTGCATGTCTTTGGAGGTGGGAGGGGCCTATCCCCAGGTGCATGTCTTTGGAGGTGGGAGGGGCCTATCCCCAGGTGCATGTCTTTGGAGGTGGGAGGGGCTTATCCCCAGGTGCATGTCTTTGGAGGTGGGAGGGGCCTATCCCTAGGTGCATGTCTTTGGAGGTGGGAGGGGCCTAACCCCAGGTGCATGTCTTTGGAGGTGGGAGGGGCCTATCCCCAGGTGCATGTCTTTGGAGGTGGGAGGGGCCTATCCCCAGGTGCATGTCTTTGGAGGTGGGAGGAAGCCGGAGTACCCGGAGGGAACCCACGCAGTCACGGGGAGAACATGCAAACTCCACACAGAAAGATCCCGGGCCCGGGATTGAACTCAAGACTACTCAGGACCTTCGTATTGTGAGGCACATGCACTAACCCCTCTTCCACCGTGCTGCCCTAATATCCAATTATGTTGATTATTAATTATATGTCCATTATATTAATGGCGTGGCTCGGGTGATAGAGCGTCCGTGCCACTAACTTGAGGGTTCCTGTCGGAGGCAGATATTTACATGTATCCGAATTTAAGTGTTACTTCTTTTATTTCATAATCATATTACAAAACAGCTAGTGGTTTTTTCTTCCAAATGTGGTCTTTTGGTTGTCTGCAAAACTGTGTGCTTAACCTTGAAGTAAGGAATGTTAGAGAGAGATAATAAGCATTTGTTTTGGCTAGAGAGACATGACTGCCAGAGGGGGAGGAAGAGAGACTTAAGGGGAGAGGGGTTTTGGTCGGGGGAGACAGACCATCTTAGCGGCGTAATTGAAAGGTTCTATGCTGGACTGGTCTGAATGTATATCTGCAAAGCTTTGCAAATATATTACAAAATACCTATTCTGTCTCTGGTGGTTTTTCAACTCAGCTTTAAGTGTCGTAAAGAGCTTGGGAGCGACTTGTGACTTGAATTCCCTGGGAGGAACAACTGGTCCAAAACGCAACATTCCCCAGCTTCCGCCATCCGAGTCACGTCCGTTGTGTCCTTGAGCAAGACACTTCACCCTTGCTCCTGATGGGTGGTGGTTAGGGCCTGACGTCATTGTTCATTGCAATTGGGGACTACACTCCCTTTGAAAAATCAAGACATGGAGTATATAGTATTGACATTTGTGTCTGGATTTGATTAGTTCTCGTGGAAGAAAAGACAATAAAATTGGACCTTGGTATGCAAAGGTGATGGCCAACATTTAAGTTACAACCGGCATCTGTTTTCTTTCCAGTCTTTTACACACAAACATCCCCTTTATGGCCAGGATGCACTCTCCTGACCCAGCACACACAAACTGAGGGTTGGGTTTCTCCAAGTTAGTAGTGCTTGTTTTTTGACCTGACCTCCTCCAGGAACTGCAGTCCTGTATAATGACACTCGCTTATAATAAAGCAATTTTTGGTTCGGTACAGCATCTCCGACGTCTCTTTTGATCCAGCCGCGCTGCCAAGTCACCCTTCTGTCCGGACGAGGATGACAAGACCAGAACTACACATCAATACCAAGTACAATAGTGTATCTAGTCGATACTACAGTGATTACATCAATATTTGTTATTGTCACGAAATCTTTGTTCTTTTTTCTCTAATCCATATTATGTTTATAAACTCATAAGATCAGGTTACCAGGTTTATTGCAACCTTGGATGAGTGTGTGGGAGGTGTATGCTACTCTAAGTGTTTGGTGCAGGACTATGTGTGATATTAACCATGGGAATATTACCAAGAGATGTTCTAAGTGCGTGTTGGACGGCAGTCCAGAAAGGCGAGGCAAACAGGGGGTCTGTCGGCAGGCAGGTGGTCGAGGATCGAAGGTGGCAGTTCAAGGTCCGGAGGGAGATCGAGGTACAGAGCTCCAGCACACGGACCAGGATGGATACCGCGGGGAAAACAAGGGACATGAGACGAGGAAACAAGGAGGGCGAGAAGAGAGCGAGTACACAGGAGCCAGAGACATAATGTTTACTGCAAGGAGTTAACGACGTTCCGGCGTAGGCTCCAAGGGTCCACTGGTCTTTATAGAATAGAATAGAATAGAAATTACTTTATTGATCCCTGGGGGAAATTCAGCACCACTCCTTCTTCTCCCAAGAGTCCGTGGTGTGTCCAGCAACAACCGCTCCGTCACGACAAGCAGGTTCCCCCAAACTCAAGATCTTGTCAATTTCGTTGAGGCCAGTTAAATAGTTCCAATGTTGATTTGGAGAGTGGTGCAAAAAGAGGCAACAAAAAAGTTAAGACAAGACAAGGCAAAAAAGCAAGCAGGAGAGATAAGGGAGAGGGGCAGGGAGCGTCCACCCTTGATGAGTGCCAGAGAGATTGTAATAAGTGTCATGTTCTGTGGTCTGGATTATGTTTTGTTATATTTTGTTAGTTTTTAGACTTTTTCGCACCACGCCAAGCTTCGGTGCCTGCCGCACCACGCCAAGCCTCGCCGCCTGCCGCACCACGCCAAGCCTCGCCTCCTGCCACACCACGCCAAGCCTCGCCGCCTGCCGCACCACGCCAAGCCTCGCCTCCTGCCACACCACGCCAAGCCTCGCCGCCTGCCGCACCAGGCCAAGCCTCGCCGACGCGCGCAGCTTCCACGCCTGCCACGGCGACGACGCGCACAGCTTCCACGCCTGCCTCGACAATGACGCGCGCAGCTTCCACGCCTGCCTCGACGACGACGCGCCCACCTACCCGTCGGCCACGGATGTGGCTGTTCCCTGGTCGTTGCCAGACCAAGTGTCCCCGCAACCAGCGAGGGAGAGTCAGATGGCGGCGAGGTGGGCGACCAGGGAGCGGCCACATCCATGGCCGATGAGGAGGTGGGTGCACTTGGCGTGGCGGACAACCAGGAAACGACCACGTCCGTGGCCGACGAGGATGTGGGCGCGTCGTCGTCAAGACAGGGGTGGAGGCAGCAGGCGTCGTCGTCGTGGCAGGCGTGTAAGCTGTGGGCGTCGGCGAGGCTTGGTGTGGTGCGGCAGGCACCGAAGCTTGGCGTGGTGCGGCAGGCGGCGAAGCTTGGCGTGGTGCGGCAGGCGGCGAAGCTTGGCGTGGTGCGTCCAAAAACAAACAAAAAAATAACAAAACATAATCCAGACCACAGAACATGACATTAAGTAAGTACGTAAGTAAGTAATATATTTGATAGTTGTGTTCTTACACAAGTAATACATGAACCCACGCATCGTAACGGTAATATGATTTACCTAGTCTTTGTCTGGGGTGTCACCGCCTCCAAAGTTACGACACTCCCGTACACAAAAGTAATGTCCGATCACTACCTTATAGAATTCGACATTTTGACTCATTGTCAACATAATAACATAATAACCACTACTTTAGCAGCCGCAACAATAATGCTGTCACAACGATGACTCTTGCTGGCCTACTGCCTTCGGTATTGGCGCCATTCCCAAATTATGTGGGCTCTATCGATGACCTCACTAAAAACTTTAACGACGCCCTGCGCAAAACCATTGATAGTATAGCACCGCTAAAGATAAAAAAGGCACCTGGTTTACAGAAGGAGTGGGGTATCGGACTGTCTGATTTTGGCGGTCCGCTCCCTGTATGATCAGTGTCAGAGCTTGGTCCGCATTGCCGGCAGTAAGTCGGACACGTTTCCAGTGAGGGTTGGACCCCGCCAAGGCTGCCCTTTGTCACCCATTCTGTTCATAACTTTTATGGACAGAATTTCTAGGCGCAGTCAAGGCATTGAGGGGATCCGGTTTGGTGGCTGCAGGATTAGGTCTCTGCTTTTTGCAGATGATGTGGTCCTGATGGCTTCATCTGGCCAGGATCTTCAGCTCTCGCTGGATCGGTTCGCAGCCGAGTGTGAAGCGACTGGGATGAGAATCAGCACCTCCAAGTCCGAGTCCATGGTTCTCGCCCGGAAAAGGGTGGAGTGCCATCTCCGGATTGGGGGGGAGACTCTGCCCCAAGTGGAGGAGTTCAAGAACCTCGGAGTCTTGTTCACGAGTGAGGGAAGAGTGGATGGTGAGATCGACAGGCGGATCGGTGCGGCATCTTCAGTAATGCGGACGCTGTATCGGTCCGTTGTGGTGAAGAAGGAGCTGAGCCGGAAGGCAAAGCTCTCAATTTACCGGTCAGTCTACGTTCCCATCTTCACCTATGGTCATGAGCTTTGGGCTATGACCGAAATGACAAGATCACGGGTACAAGCGGCTGAAATGAGTTTTCTCCGCCGGGTGGCGGGGCTCTCCCTTAGAGATAGGGTGAGAAGCTCTGTCATCCGGGGGGAGATCAAAGTAAAGCCGCTGCTCCTCCACATGGAGAGGAGCCAGATGAGGTGGTTCGGGCATCTGGTCAGGATGCCACCCGATCGCCTCCCTCGGGAGGTGTTCAGGGCACGTCCGACCGGTAGGAGGCCACGGGGAAGACCCAGGACACGTTGGGAAGACTATGTCTCCCGGCTGGCCTGGGAACGCCTCGGGATCCCCCGGGAAGAGCTGGACGAAGTGGCTGGGGAGAGGGAAGTCTGGGCTTCCCTGCTTAGGCTGCTTCCCCCGCGACCCGACCTCGGATAAGCGGAAGAAGATGGATGGATGGTTTACAGGAGAAACTAGAGCTCTTAAACTATCATGTAGAAAGCTGGAATGCAAATGGCGTGCGACTAAACTTGAGGGTTTTTAACAAGCATGGAGTGATAGTTTAATAACTTATAAACACATGCTTACCTTAGCTGAAGCTAATTACTACTCATCCAACTAAATTGTCAAAGACGTTTGGTAATGTAATTTGTGATATTTCTACCTGGAAAAATGCTTCTGATATTCTGTAAATGATATTTACAAGTTAATGGTATTCATATTTCTGCATCACAATGCCTTAACTTTCTCTATTTATTGATAACATTTCATGTTTCACGCTAGACATTCTGTAATTGTGCACCTGGCTGATAGTCCCTCCCAGTCTACTCCTCTCCGGAAGTGCACGGAATGGCATAGGGTTGCTTGATTCGATGGACGGCTGAGTAGCACTTAAACAGCTGCAGCCAGCCACCGTAGCTCCCACTCCCTCCCCTCTGTTGCAAGTTTTGTTGATTCTATGTAACATGTTTATGTGTGCTATGGCTATATTATATATATATATTTTTCCTTGGCCTCAGTCTGGACCCCCTCCCTGGAGTCCAGCCTTTGACTGGATTTTTTTTTTTACTCCCCCGGGATGTGACGAATAGCACTTTTATGTTGAAGGCAAAAGTGTGTGATTGGTTACACACAAGAGGTGCCTTGACATTATTTTGTCAAAAAAATGATACGGTAGTATACAGGTAAAAGCCAGTAAATTAGAATATTTTGAAAAACTTGATTTATTTCAGTAATTGCATTCAAAAGGTGTAACTTGTACATTATATTTATTCATTGCACACAGACTGATGCATTCAAATGTTTATTTCATTTAATTTTGATGATTTGAAGTGGCAACAAATGAAAATCCTAAATTCCGTGTGTCACAAAATTAGAATATTACTTAAGGCTAATACAAAAAAGGGATTTTTAGAAATGTTGGCCAACTGAAAAGTATGAAAATGAAAAATATGAGCATGTACAATACTCAATACTTGGTTGGAGCTCCTTTTGCCTCAATTACTGCGTTAATGCGGCGTGGCATGGAGTCGATGAGTTTCTGGCACTGCTCAGGTGTTATGAGAGCCCAGGTTGCTCTGATAGTGGCCTTCAACTCTTCTGCGTTTTTGGGTCTGGCATTCTGCATCTTCCTTTTCACAATACCCCACAGATTTTCTATGGGGCTAAGGTCAGGGGAGTTGGCGGGCCAATTTAGAACAGAAATACCATGGTCCGTAAACCAGGCACGGGTAGATTTTGCGCTGTGTGCAGGCGCCAAGTCCTGTTGGAACTTGAAATCGCCATCTCCATAGAGCAGGTCAGCAGCAGGAAGCATGAAGTGCTCTAAAACTTGCTGGTAGACGGCTGCGTTGACCCTGGATCTCAGGAAACAGAGTGGACCGACACCAGCAGATGACATGGCACCCCAAACCATCACTGATGGTGGAAACTTTACACTAGACTTCAGGCAACGTGGATCCTGTGCCTCTCCTGTCTTCCTCCAGAATCTGGGACCTCGATTTCCAAAGGAAATGCAAAATGTGCATGGTTGGGTGATGGTTTGGGGTGCCATGTCATCTGCTGGTGTCGGTCCACTCTGTTTCCTGAGATCCAGGGTCAACGCAGCCGTCTACCAGCAAGTTTTAGAGCACTTCATGCTTCCTGCTGCTGACCTGCTCTATGGAGATGGAGATTTCAAGTTCCAACAGGACTTGGCGCCTGCACACAGCGCAAAATCTACCCGTGCCTGGTTTACGGACCATGGTATTTCTGTTCTAAATTGGCCCGCCAACTCCCCTGACCTTAGCCCCATAGAAAATCTGTGGGGTATTGTGAAAAGGAAGATGCAGAATGCCAGACCCAAAAACGCAGAAGAGTTGAAGGCCACTATCAGAGCAACCTGGGCTCTCATAACACCTGAGCAGTGCCAGAAACTCATCGACTCCATGCCACGCCGTATTAACGCAGTAATTGAGGCAAAAGGAGCTCCAACCAAGTATTGAGTATTGTACATGCTCATATTTTTCATTTTCATACTTTTCAGTTGGCCAACATTTCTAAAAATCCCTTTTTTGTATTAGCCTTAAGTAATATTCTAATTTTGTGACACACGGAATTTTGGATTTTCATTTGTTGCCACTTCAAATCATCAAAATTAAATGAAATAAACATTTGAATGCATCAGTCTGTGTGCAATGAATAAATATAATGTACAAGTTACACCTTTTGACTGCAATTACTGAAATAAATCAAGTTTTTCAAAATATTCTAATTTACTGGCTTTTACCTGTATATTAGGGTAAACTACAAAAAATATGTACAAAATAAAAGTATAAAAATTGGTGATGATTTTGTGGTAAAAAGGTTGATACAAAAATCACACAATTCTGCAAAGTCAATCATAAACTTTTATTTAAATAGCGATAAAAATAGTAATATAAATAATAGCAACACATTTCATTTAGACACACTCCAACACACTTCACAGTCAGCGATGAGAGTAGAAATAATAGAAAATAAAAGGCAATGCATGCAGAAATATCAGTCATTCACGTCAAAAACAGACAACAACTCGGCATGGAGTCAAAAAACGACACAAAAGAAGTACAAGTGAAGTTAAAAAGTTGAGTTTTGCCATTCGTCTTGAGAGTTCCAGAAGGAAGGCAAAAGGCTGTCGGCCCAGGTCCGGAGCTTTGTCCTTTAGGGGGGGGCAGGAAGTCAGAAGAGTGAAGGGACGGGTGGGGGAGTGTAGGTGGAGAAGGTCTTTGAGGTACATGGTGTCGTGCTTTTAAAGTGCATAGGTTGTGGTTGTTACCTTATTGATCTGTTATATCGTGGTTGCTACCTTTTCGATCTGTCATATCGTGGTTGTTACCTTATTGACCTGTCATATCTTGGTTGTTTCCTTGACTACCTGTCATATCGTGGTTGTTACCTTATTGATCTGTCATATCGTGGTTGTTACCTTATTAATCTGTCATATCGTGGTTGTTACCTTGACTACCGCTCATATCGTAGCTGTAACCATGACTACCTATCACATCGGGGCTGTTACCTTGACTAGCGGTTGGTAACTGAATGATAACTTTGCTGCCTTTGATCTTAACCATAGGAGGACTATCGTTGCTATCTGGAGGTAACTTCACTATTATTTTGCTGCCAAGTACGTTAAAAACAAAATCTAAGTTTTCTTCATTTGGGCAATCGACTTGTGTATCTTGTCCTTCAGTGATATCGCCAGAAGCATCAACATCATTAACTGGTGTATTTTGTCCATCGGTGGTATCACCAGAAGCATCATCATCAATAACTGGTGTATCTTGTTCATCGGTGTTATCGCCAGAAGCATCATCATCATTAACTGGTACATCTTGTCCATCGGTGATATCTTCAGAAGCATCATCATCATTAACTGGTGTATCTTGTTCATCGGTGGTATCACCAGAAGCATCTACATCATTAACTGGTGTATCTTGTTCATCAGTGATATCACCAGAAGCATCATCATCATTAACTGGTGTATCTTGTCCATCGGTGATATCTTCAGAAGCATCATCATCATTAACTGGTATATCTTGTCCATCGGTGATATCTTCAGAAGCATCTACATCATTAACTGGTGTATCTTGTCCATCGGTGATATCTTCAGAAGCATCATCATCATCAACTGGTGTATCTTGTTCATTGGTGACATCACCAGAAGCATCATCATCAATAACTGGTATATCTTGTCCATCGGTGATATCTTCAGAAGCATCATCATCATTAACTGGTGTATCTTGTTCATCAGTGATATCTTCAGAAGCATCATCATCATTAACTGGTATATCTTGTCCATCGGTGATATCACCAGAAGCATCATCATCAATAACTGGTGTATCTTGTTCATCGGTGGTATCACCAGAAGCATCATCATCATTAACTGGTATATCTTGTCCATCGGTGATATCTTCAGAAGCATCATCATCATTAACTGGTGTATCTTGTTCATCAGTGATATCACCAGAAGCATCTACATCATTAACTGGTGTATCTTGTTCATCAGTGATATCACCAGAAGCATCATCATCATTAACTGGTGTATCTTGTCCATCGGTGATATCTTCAGAAGCATCATCATCATTAACTGGTATATCTTGTCCATCGGTGATATCTTCAGAAGCATCATCATCATTAACTGGTGTATCTTGTTCATCAGTGATATCTTCAGAAGCATCATCATCATTAACTGGTATATCTTGTCCATCGGTGATATCACCAGAAGCATCATCATCAATAACTGGTGTATCTTGTTCATCGGTGGTATCACCAGAAGCATCATCATCATTAACTGGTATATCTTGTCCATCGGTGATATCTTCAGAAGCATCATCATCATTAACTGGTGTATCTTGTTCATCAGTGATATCACCAGAAGCATCATCATCAATAACTGGTGTATCTTGTTCATCGGTGGTATCGCCAGAAGCATCTACATCATTAACTGGTGTATTTTGTCCATCAGTGATATCACCAGAAGCATCATCATCAATAACTGGTGTATCTTGTTCATCGGTGGTATCTTCAGAAGCATCTACATCATTAACTGGTGTATCTTGTCCATCGGTGGTATCACCAGAAGCATCATCATCATTAACTGGTGTATCTTGTTCATCGGTGGTATCGCCAGAAGCATCATCATCATTAACTGGTGTATCTTGTTCATCTGTGATATCTTCAGAAGCATCATCATCATTAACTGGTGTATCTTGTCCATCAGTGATATCACCAGAAGCATCATCATCAATAACTGGTGTATCTTGTTCATCGGTGGTATCACCAGAAGCATCATCATCATTAACTGGTATATCTTGTCCATCGGTGATATCTTCAGAAGCATCATCATCATCAACTGGTGTATCTTGTTCATTGGTGACATCACCAGAAGCATCATCATCATTAACTGGTATATCTTGTCCATCGGTGATATCTTCAGAAGCATCATCATCATTAACTGGTGTATCTTGTCCATTGGTGACATCACCAGAAGCATCTACATCATTAACTGGTGTATTTTGTCCATCAGTGATATCACCAGAAGCATCATCATCAATAACTGGTGTATCTTGTCCATCGGTGGTATCACCAGAAGCATCATCATCATTAACTGGTATATCTTGTCCATCGGTGATATCTTCAGAAGCATCATCATCATTAACTGGTGTATCTTGTTCATCAGTGATATCACCAGAAGCATCATCATCATTAACTGGTGTATCTTGTTCATCAGTGATATCACCAGAAGCATCATCATCAATAACTGGTACATCTTGTCCATCGGTGATATTTTCAGAAGCATCATCATCATTAACTGGTGTATCTTGTTCATCAGTGATATCACCAGAAGCATCATCATCAATAACAGGTGTATCTTGTTCATCGGTGGTATCACCAGAAGCATCATCATCAATAACTGGTGTATCTTGTTCATCGGTGATATCTTCAGAAGCATCTACATCATTAACTGGTGTATCTTGTCCATCGGTGGTATCACCAGAAGCATCATCATCATTAACTGGTGTATCTTGTCCATCGGTGGTATCACCAGAAGCATCATCATCATTAACTGGTGTATCTTGTTCATCGGTGATATCTTCAGAAGCATCTACATCATTAACTGGTGTATCTTGTTCATCGGTGGTATCACCAGAAGCATCATCATCAATAACTGGTGTATCTTGTTCATCGGTGATATCTTCAGAAGCATCTACATCATTAACTGGTGTATCTTGTCCATCGGTGGTATCACCAGAAGCATCATCATCATTAACTGGTGTATCTTGTCCATCGGTGGTATCACCAGAAGCATCATCATCATTAACTGGTGTATCTTGTTCATCGGTGATATCTTCAGAAGCATCATCATCATTAACTGGTGTATCTTGTTCATCGGTGATATCACCAGAAGCATCATCATCATTAACTGGTGTATCTTGTCCATCGGTGGTATCACCAGAAGCATCATCATCATTAACTGGTGTATCTTGTTCATCGGTGATATCTTCAGAAGCATCATCATCATTAACTGGTGTATCTTGTTCATCGGTGATATCACCAGAAGCATCATCATCATTAACTGGTGTATCTTGTTCATCGGTGATATCTTCAGAAGCATCATCATCATTAACTGGTGTATCTTGTTCATCGGTGGTATCGCCAGAAGCATCTACATCATTAACTGGTGTATCTTGTCCATCGGTGATATCTTCAGAAGCATCATCATCATTAACTGGTGTATCTTGTTCATCGGTGGTATCACCAGAAGCATCATCATCATTAACTGGTATATCTTGTCCATCGGTGATATCTTCAGAAGCATCATCATCATTAACTGGTGTATCTTGTCCATCGGTGATATCTTCAGAAGCATCTACATCATTAACTGGTGTATCTTGTCCATCGGTGATATCTTCAGAAACATCTACATCATTAACTGGTGTATCTTGTCCATCAGTGATATCATCGATACCACCAGCATTATCATCAGGCATCATGTCGTTGACGTCTTCAACAACTTTGTCGTCGTCATGGTTTCCATGGCCATAGTAACTTCCCACTGTGTGGTCGTCATGGTGATGGTTGTAGTAAGTGTGAAAGTAAGAATGTAAATATTCCTTCAGACGTTTAACGAGTCCCTCGGTTCCTTCATGTTCCTTCACGCTGCTTCTGGAACGTTCTGCTCCATCGTCACCGTGCGAGTCGCCAAAGTGTCTCTTTGAAGGCAGACTGTTGCTTCCTGTTTGGAGGGAACGTGGTCACATGTCAGCGTGTACTGGTGTACTTCATGTATTGCAGTACTTCATGTACTTACCGGCTAACAGAATCAGAAGTATGAAAGTCTTGATCATGGTTTGTGTCCTTTGATGTCTCAGATGAAGTATTTCCTGTAAAACAGTGAAAATTGAATACTTGATGGAAACTCAGAAGCCGGAGTCAAGACCATGGACATCTCCGCCCCAAAGCCGTGGATCACTAGTGTGTCCTCTAGGACTCAACTACAGCCAAGCAACCGTTACAGATCGGGACTGTTCAATTAGACGGAAGCGGCACCAAAGTCAAAGATGTCCGTGGTTCAAAACACCTGAAGGTCTTTCTACAGAACTCCAGGAGACCAAGTCCAAGAACATCCACAAGGACACGCTACACGTTCAAGTGATCATGGTAAGATGAAGAAAGGACTCACCCCGCTCAATGAAGTCTGCTCTTTGGTTCCAGACTGGAGCTGGACTTGACTCTTGATGTGCCGGTCTCTGTCCCAGTCCCACATTTATACACCGCCTACCTCCAGAACACCGAGACAAGTCCCGCCCTCGTTAGGAGACTTTGGCAATGGACTTAATTACCGTACTTTCCGTGTCATTGTTCAGGGTGGATGACTCATTGTTCAGGACATGTCGTCTATTGTGGCTAATTAGGCTCGTCACTTGAGGACCGGAACACAAAGAAACCTTAAAAACTCATCCAGTTTTTATTATAAAAATGAATATTCACGTGAGATTTAGTTTACTTCCATATTTGACTGAAGTTTTAGTTGAGTTTTCTGGGGGATTCTGCATTTTATTTCCGCGGACGCCAAGTCTGATTATGTCTCTGAGTGGTTGCCTTGGCGACAGTCAAACACACAATTGTACACAACAAGCGTGGTTGGCCACACCACACGGTTCTGGCTGTCTTCAGACCCCCTTGGTGAGGGCGGGGTCGGCTTGGCCAATCAGGTGTTACGGAAAGGTGTCTGGACTGAGTCCACACAGAGACCAGACCTCCTGGAAGTGTCAAAGCAGAGACCAGACCTCCTGGAAGTGTCCACACAGAGACCAGACCTCCTGGAAGAGTCCACACAGAGACCAGACCTCCTGGAAGAGTCCACACAGAGACCAGACCTCCTGGAAGTGTCAAAGCAGAGACCAGACCTCCAGAAAGTGTCAAAGCGGAGCAAAAGGTGCACGTGGAGTCAATAAAGTGGTGTTCTTCTGAGCTGGGTGGGTGTGTCTGTGTACTGTGCAAACAGTACAGGGTGCAGTACAGAGTACAATACAGAGTACAGTACAGGCAGTACCTTTTCATGCACTAAAACCAGCAATGGATCCTGAGGAAGGATGGATGTGTCCGGAGTAACATGTACTTTGGCAGTGGGGGGACACATTTCTGTATAGAATAGAATAGAATAGAATAGAAAGTACTTTATTGATCCATGGGGGAAATTCAGCACCACAGTTTCCTCACAATAGACAAGAATAATGATAAATAATACAGTCTGATGGCTGTCGGTCCGTGTTGCATTTTGGGAGTCTGAGCCTTCCACTGAACGTGCTCATTCTCTCCAAAAGGTCCGAGTGTAGTGGGTGGGAGGTGTTGTCCATAATGTGAGTGTAGTGGGTTGGAGGTGTTGTCCATAATGGCTAAGAGTTTTGCTAGACTTCTCCTCTCTGACACCACCGCCAGAGAGTCTAGCTCCACTCCCACCACCTTACTGGCCTTCTCTACCAACGTGTCCAGTCTGTTTGCGTCCCTCGCTCTCAGCCCGCTGCCCCAGCAGGTCACGGCGTACAAGAAGGCGCCCGCCACCACCGACTCGTAGAACATCTTCATCATCTTTGTGCAGACGTTGAAGGATCCTAGCTTCCTGGGGAAGTAGAGTACTTGGTGTAGAGTGCCTCAGCGTGTTTTGACCCATTCAGCTTGGTATCGATGCGTACTCCCAGGTATTTGTAATCCTCAACCATGTCCACATCCACCCCCCTGATGGAAACAGGGATCGCCGGAGTACTCCTCCTCCTTCCCAGGTCCACAACCAGCTCCTTGGTCTTCATCACATTAAGCTGGAGGTGGTTCTTTCCACACCATGTGACAAAGTCCTCCCTGTATTGCTCATCATCACCATCCTCAACACACCCCACTATCGCAGAGTCATCAGAAAACTTCTGAAAGTGGCAGGACTCTGAGTGATAGTGGAAATCGGTGGTGTAGATGGTGAAGAGGAAGGGGGAGAGGACTGTGCCTTGCGGAGCCCCGCTGTTGTTGACCAGCCTGTCGGACACACAGTCCTGCAGTCGCACATACTGTGGTCTGTCAGTCAGGTAATCAACAACCCAGGACACCAAGGGGGGCTCCACCTGCATCGTCTCCAACTTCACACCCAGTAGTCCAGGCCGTATGGTATTGAAAGCACTGGAGAAGTCAAAAAACATGACCCTCACACTGCTCGCAGGCTTGTTTAGGTGGGTGTGGGCTCGGTTCAGCAGGTAGAATGACTGCATCCTCCACTCCCAGTCGGGGCTGGTAGGCGAATTGGAGTGGGTCCAGGTGGGGCTTGACTGTAGGGCGAAGCTGTTCCAGGACCAACCTCTCCATGGTCTTCATGATATGGGAGGTTAGAGCCACCGGCCTGTAGTCCTTCGACGTGCTGGGTCGCGTGCACTTGGGGATGGGGACCACGCATGAGGTTGTCCACAGTGTGGGGACTTTCTGCATGTTGAAGATGTGCTGGAGCTCACCACACAGCTGTGGGGCGCAGGCTTTGAGCACCCTGGGGCTCACACCGTCAGGACCCGCGGCCTTGCCTATTTGTAACTTATTTAGCTGTGCATTCACCTGTTCTGCAGACAGACACACTGGGGGGGTCTCAGGTGATTGGGGGATGGGGGGGTTCATCAAACTGAGGGTGAGGTGTTAAGTGGGGGGATGAAGTCATTGGAGTTGGGGGGATGTGAGGAGGGGAAGGGGGGGGGGGGTGGAATGGTTCGCTGAAGTTGTCAGGGGGCCGGCTGGCATGTCTCGGGGAAGAGGGGGGGGGGGGGGGGGGGGGCAGGGGCAGGAGCTTGTCGGAGGCACTTTGTCAAACCTGTCATTGGCCCTCTCTTTGTCTTCGTCCACCCCCCCTACCCCTATACAAATATATATTACCATCATCAACAGATATGTTATTATTATTATTATTATTATTATTATTATTATTATTATTATTATATGTAGCTAGCCACTATCAACATATTTTGAAATATTATTATTATTATTATTATTATTATTATTATTATTATTATTATTACTATTATTATTATTATTATTACATGCAGGTTGCCACCATCAACAGATGTTATTTTTAATATTGTTATTATTATTATAATTATTATTAAATGTGTTTTACCACCATCAACATGTTTTTTACTATTATTATTATTAATTATTATTATTATTATTATTATTATTATTATTAAATATATAGTACCCACCATCACCGTGTTTATTATTATTTTTTTATTGCATGGATCTTACCACCATCAACATGTTTATTATTTTTATAATTATTATGAATTGTATTATTATTATTACATGTATCTTACCACCATCAGTGTTTGTTATTATCATTAGTATTACGGTTATATGATTACATGTATATTACCACCATCAATGTGTACATTATAATGATTAATACTATTAATAATAATGATATTAATAATAAAAGTATCTTACCACCATCAACATGATTATTATTATTAATTGTATTATTATTATTATTAATACATATATCTTAACATTATCAACATGTTTATTAGTATTATTAATGAATGTATCTTACCACCATTACTCTGTTAATTATTATTATCATTATCAAATGTATTTTACCACATCAATGTTTTTATTATTATTATTTTATATTATTTGTATTTGTATTAAATCTATTTTAACACCATGAATGTATGTATTGTTATTATGGTATTATATATTTTATTATTATTAAATGTATCTTACCACATCAATTATTATTCTATTTTATTTTTTATTATCATTAAATGCATTTATTATTATCGTGATTATTAAATATATCCGAGCACCATCCTAGTTTGGGTGTGCAGTGAATGAATGCGTCAGATGAACACATTAATTAGTCATTCCCATTAACACGTCAAAAAACGTGTGTGTGCGTCTGTGTGTGTGTATGCGTAATTGGGTGTGGTAATTAGTAGTTTAATGTGAAATACTACACGGTACAAATGTGTAAGGCAGGTGAGGCACTTTGAAGTTTTTTGTAACTTAAAAGTCATTTGCTCCATTGCTTTTGTTTTGTTTACTTCTGTGAAATGGTAGCAACAAGCACATGGCAGCTCAGGTACGCCCCCAAATCCAAGTGTGGTGACTAAGAGTACTACAGCGCCTCTCGGTATGATCGTTCTGTAGAAAGTCAAGGGTAAAAACACCCGCTTAAACGTGAAAGCAAATACTGTTTTTTTATGATGAACTCATTCAGTGCACTCAGGACAAGAACTTGGCGACCCGGGTTACGCACTAATCAGTCCTGAATGTGTGACGGTGTGGCATGTGACACATTCGGTCTTGACTCTGGTTGTCCCTACTTTGTACATTCTTTTCCCTTTCGTCATGTTTACTGTGTCTGTTTTATGTTCCCTAGTTATCAGCCGGTCTGTGGAGGGAGGCGGAGTTACGAGTTTAGCCACTTCTGCTTCAGTTGCTTGGCACTGAGTTATTCTGCCGGTTGGAGTTGTCACCACATTGCCCTTTTTGTTCTCTTGTACCACGTCTTTGGCTACAATGTCATTGTCTGTGCCCTTCACGGAAGACTGTTTAGCCTCAGGGAACGGGGCTATTCTCATTTTTTGGGGGGTAACTTTCAACATGGACCACACCACAACTTCTTTGGGCACCCGTTGACCCCTTTTTTGGTCAAAAGGGTCCCGCCCATCCCTTGACCACAATGGGGCAGTTCTCTGACCTTTTGTAGGCACTGGGGGGCTTTGGTCTGTAGCGTCCGGTCAAATTGCGGCCATGTGCGTTCTGGACTTTTCGGGTGTACCATTGGACCTTCATGGGTAGGGTCCACTCTGAATGTGGCTAGGTGTGTCCAGGGTCTTTTGGGGGTACGGAGTAAATATGAAAAAAATTAAAACACAAATGTCTCAAAGGGCTGCACCAGCCACACCGACATCCTCGGCTCAGAACAAACTCAACACTAACCCACCGACCTCCCCCCACCCCCATTCTCTTCCCTTTCATCATGTTTACTGCATCTATTTTGCGCCATAGCGGTTTCTCTTTAGTCTTGGCTAGTTTTACCACTTCTGCTTCAGTTGCTTGGCACTGAGTTATTCTGCCAGTTGGAGTTGTCACCACATTGCCCTTTTTGTTCTCTTGTACCACGTCTTTGGCTACAATGTCATTGTCTGTGCCCTTCACGGAAGACTGTTTAGCCTCAGGGAACAGGGCTATTCTCGTTTTTTGGAGGTTACTTTCAACATGGGCCACAACATCTTTGGGCACCTGTTGACCCCTTTTTTTGGTCAAAAGGGTCCCGCCTATCTCTTGACCACAATGGGGCAGTTCTTGGACCTTTTGTAGGCACTGGGAGGCCTTCGTGGGTAGCGTCCAGTCAAATTGCGGCCATGTGAGTTCTGGACCTTTTGGGAGTAAAGTAAGTAAGTAAAGTACCAATGATTGTCACACACACACTAGGTGTGGTGAAATTTGTCCTCTTCATTTGACCCATCCCCTTTTTCACCCCCTGGGAAGTGAGGGGAGCAGTGGGCAGCAGCGGTGCCGTGCCCGGGAATCATTTTTGGTGATTTAACCCCCAATTCCAACCCTTGATGCTGAGTGCCAAGCAGGGAGGTAATGGCTTCCATTTTTATAGTCTTTGGTATGACTTGGCCGGGGTTTGAACTCACAACCTACCGATCTGTACCATTGGACCTTCATGAGTAGGATCCACTCTTAATGCGGCCATATGTGTCCAGGGTCTTTTGGGTGTACCGGGGTTACCGAGTAAATATGAAAAAAATTAAACACAAATGTCTCAAAAGGGGGGAGAACGGTGGGACAGGAGTTAGTGCATGTGCCTCATAATATGAAGGTCCTGGGTTCAATCCCCGGGCTTGGGGTTTTTCTGTGTGGAATTTGCATGTTCTCCCCGTGACTGCGTGGGTTCCCTCCGGGTACTCCGGCTTCCAACCACCTCCAAAGACATGCACCTGGGGATAGGTTGATGGCAACTCTAAATGGTCCCTAGTGTGTGAATGTTGTTTTTCTATCTGTGTTGGCCCTGCGATGAGGTGACGACTTGTCCAGGGTGTACACTGCCTTCCGCCCCAATGCAGCTGAGATAGGCTCCAGCACCCCCCGCTACCCCAAAAGGGACAAGCTGTAAATGGATGGATGGATGGATGGATGTCTCAGAGGGCTGCACAAGCCACAACGACATCCTCGGCTCAGATCCCACATCAGGGCAAGAAAAAACTCAACCCAATGGGAACAATATGAACCCTCCCTTGTGGAAGAGTCCAGTCCATAGTAGGGCCAATAGGGGATCCTCTTACATGTAGACAAGTCAGGGCGACGAGACATCACCAACAGATGCATAAGGAGTGGTACACCCCGGGTACTGCCTTTATAATGTGAAAGTACAGTCCATTGGAAGGCCAGCAGGGGATAATCTTGAATGGAGACAAGTCAGCAGCGCGGAGACGTCACCAACTAATGCATAAGGAGTGGTCACCCCGGGTCCCAACTTGGAACAGCTAACGCCCACCGTGGTCACCTGAAAACCTCTCCATGCAGGAGAGGGGGGAAGAGCAGAAAAGAGAGAAGGCAGATCAACAGGTCTAAAAAGGGGTCAATTTAAAGGCTAGCGTATACAAGCGAGTTTTAAGATGGAAATTAAATGCGTTTACTGAATTCTGTGCCAAAAGGAGGTGTAACCAGACATGGTTGTCCCTAAAAGGTCCCAATTTGTCCCTTGACCCAAAAATTCCAGGCTTTCCAAATGCCCTGTAACCCAACCCCACATGTCCCAACGGGTCCATAAGTACATCAAAAGGTCACTAACCTAACCCAAACCCTACACTATCATAATACATCACGTGTCCCAAAAGGCCCCTTCTTCCCCCGCACATGAGATCCGTATGTTCTGGTAGATCCCTAATGAACCATATCTGTATGAGCGCCACAGTACCCCCGAATGTTCCCGGCATCCCTAAAGGTCCCTAACATCACCATAGACATTTATAGAGCACCACGTGTCCAAATAGGTCCCTCATTTCCCCCAAGACGTCCCGCGCACTTGTTAACCACTTATTTTTTTACCACACAACATTTATGTTTTTTACCAGGCATACCTTCCTTAGATACTCCCCAAAGATCCCTGACACCATCATATGCTCCAAAGGGTCCACATATACCCCCAACAAGTCTTTCACCATTGTGATGCATCAAATGTCCCAACAAGTCTGTCTTTTCCCCGCCCATGAGATCCACATGTTCTGGTAGATCCCAAAAGACCCATATTCTATGAGTACCCGTGACTGTTTCCCTGTAACCCAAAAGATCCGGGTATGTGCACAGGAGCGCACCATCTGGTGGACTGGAAGAATATGACGTGCAAGAGCACAAAGAGAGACTGCATTCCTTCCAGTGCGGTTGACTCACCTTTTTTGTTTGGACTGTTTTTATGTTCTATGTCCTGTTGTTGCACCATTGCTTTTATTTGTACAAAAGCCTTGCATCTGTCCCTAATAATAGGACTGTTGGTGGTAGACGTGCAAGTAAGAACATCTTTAATTAGCTACACCAGGAAGCATTAGTGAGGCAAGAAAAGCATGAAACAAATAATAGTTCACACACACAACCATACAGCCTGACCTGAAGAGCAGGACTGGCATATAAAGAAGGCTCATTGGCAACCAGGGACAGGTGGGGGAGTCAGCACTCCGGTCATAGGGGTGGTGGAGCCAGGCAGGAATTGGAGCAGAAATAAGAGCGCTGGAAAAGAAACAAATACAGAAAATAATAAACACAAGACAAGGTCAGATGTGACGAGGCAGGTCGGGAGAGTCTCCCCTCAACTGCCTTTGTGTCTTAGGATCCTTTTTGGTCGGGAGAGTCTCCCCTCTACTGCCTTTGCGTCTTAGGATCATTTTTGGTCGGGAGAGTCTCCCCTCTACTGCCTTCCCATCTTAGGATCCTTTTTGGTCGGGAGAGTCTCCCCTCTACTGCCTTCACGTCTTAGGATCCTTTTTGGTCGGGAGAGTCTCCCCTATACTGCCTTTGCATCTTAGGATCCTTTTTGGTCGGGAGAGTCTCCCCTCTACTGCCTTTGCATCTTAGGATCCTTTTTGGTCGGGAGAGTCTCCCCTCTACTGCCTTTGCGTCTTAGGATCCTTTTTGGTCGGGAGAGTCTCCCCTCTACTGCCTTCGCGTCTTAGGATCCTTTTTGGTCGGGAGAGTCTCCCCTTTACTGCCTTCGCATCTTAGGATCCGTTTTGGTCGGGAGAGTCTCCCCTCTACTGCCTTCGCATCTTAGGATCTTTTTTGGTCGGGAGAGTCTCCCCTCTACTGCCTTTGTGTCTTAGGATCCTTTTTGGTCGGGAGAGTCTCCCCTCTACTGCCTTCGCGTCTTAGGATCCTTTTTGGTCGGGAGAGTCTCCCCTCTACTGCCTTCGCGTCTTAGGATCCTTTTTGGTCGGGAGAGTCTCCCCTCTACTGCCTTTGTGTCTTAGGATCCTTTTTGGTCGGGAGAGTCTCCCCTCTACTGCCTTTGCGTCTTAGGATCCTTTTTGGTCGGGAGAGTCTCCCCTCTACTGCCTTTGCGTCTTATGATCCTTTTTGGTCGGGAGAGTCTCCCCTCTACTGCCTTCACGTCTTAGGATCCTTTTTGGTCGGGAGAGTCTCCCCTATACTGCCTTTGCATCTTAGGATCCTTTTTGGTCGGGAGAGTCTCCCCTCTACTGCCTTTGCATCTTAGGATCCTTTTTGGTCGGGAGAGTCTCCCCTCTACTGCCTTTGCGTCTTAGGATCCTTTTTGGTCGGGAGAGTCTCCCCTCTACTGCCTTTGCGTCTTAGGATCCTTTTTGGTCGGGAGAGTCTCCCCTTTACTGCCTTCGCATCTTAGGATCCGTTTTGGTCGGGAGAGTCTCCCCTCTACTGCCTTTGCATCTTAGGATCCTTTTTGGTCGGGAGAGTCTCCCCTCTACTGCCTTTGCAGCTTAGGATCCTTTTTGGTCGGGAGAGTCTCCCCTCTACTGCCTTTGCATCTTAGGATCCTTTTTGGTTGGGAGAGTCTCCCCTCTACTGCCTTTGCGTCTTAGGATCCTTTTTGGTTGGGAGAGTCTCCCCTCTACTGCCTTTGCGTCTTAGGATCCTTTTTGGTCGGGAGAGTCTCCCCTCTACTGCCTTTGCAGCTTAGGATCCTTTTTGGTCGGGAGAGTCTCCCCTCTACTGCCTTCCCATCTTAGGATCCTTTTTGGTCGGGAGAGTCTCCCCTCAACTGCCTTTGTGTCTTAGGATCCTTTTTGGTCGGGAGAGTCTCCCCTCTACTGCCTTTGCGTCTTAGGATCCTTTTTGGTCGGGAGAGTCTCCCCTCTACTGCCTTCCCATCTTAGGATCCTTTTTGGTCGGGAGAGTCTCCCCTCTACTGCCTTCACGTCTTAGGATCCTTTTTGGTCGGGAGAGTCTCCCCTCTACTGCCTTCGCGTCTTAGGATCCTTTTTGGTGGGAGAGTCTCCCCTCTACTGCCTTTGCAGCTTAAGATCCTTTTTGGTCGGGAGAGTCTCCCCTCTACTGTCTTCGCATCTTAGGATCCTTTTTGGTCGGGAGAGTCTCCCCTCTACTGCCTTTGTGTCTTAGGATCCTTTTTGGTCGGGAGAGTCTCCCCTCTACTGCCTTTGCGTCTTAGGATCCTTTTTGGTCGGGAGAGTCTCTCCTCTACTGCCTTCGCGTCTTAGGATTCTTTTTGGTCGGGAGAGTCTCCCCTCTACTGCCTTTGCGTCTTAGGATCCTTTTTGGTCGGGAGAGTCTCCCCTCTACTGCCTTCGCGTCTTAGGATCCTTTTTGGTTGGGAGAGTCTCCCCTCTACTGCCTTTGCAGCTTAGGATCCTTTTTGGTCGGGAGAGTCTTCCCTCTACTGCCTTTGCATCTTAGGATCCTTTTTGGTTGGGAGAGTCTCCCCTCAACTGCCTTTGCATCTTAGGATCCTTTTTGGTTGGGAGAGTCTCCCCTCTACTGCCTTTGCAGCTTAGGATCCTTTTTGGTCGGGAGAGTCTTCCCTCTACTGCCTTTGCATCTTAGGATCCTTTTTGGTCGGGAGAGTCTCCCCTCTACTGCCTTTGCGTCTTAGGATCCTTTTTGGTTGGGAGAGTCTCCCCTCTACGGCCTTTGCGTCTTAGGATCCTTTTTGGACGGGAGAGTCTCCCCTCTACTGCCTTTGTGTCTTAGGATCCTTTTTGGTCGGGAGAGTCTCCCCTCTACTGCCTTCGCATCTTAGGACCCTTTTTGGTCGGGAGAGTCTCCCCTCAACTGCCTACGCGTCTTAGGATCCTTTTTGGTCGGGAGAGTCTCCCCTCTACTGCCTTCGCATCTTAGGAGCCTTTTTGGTCGGGAGAGTCTTCCCTCTACTGCCTTCGCGTCTTAGGATCCTTTTTGGTCGGGAGAGTCTCCCCTTTACTGCCTTCGCATCTTAGGATCCTTTTTGGTCGGGAGAGTCTCCCCTCTACTGCCTTTGCATCTTAGGATCCTTTTTGGTCGGGAGAGTCTCCCCTCTACTGCCTTCGCATCTTAGAATCCTTTTTCGTCGGGAGAGTCTCCCCTCTACTGCCTTTGCAGCTTAGGATCCTTTTTGGTCGGGAGAGTCTCCCCTCTACTGCCTTTGCAGCTTAGGATCCTTTTTGGTCGGGAGAGTCTCCCCTCTACTGCCTTTGTATCTTAAGATCATTTTTGGTCGGGAGAGTCTCCCCTCTACTGCTTTCGCGTCTTAGGATCCTTTTTGGTTGGGAGAGTCTCCCCTCTACTGCCTTTGCGTCTTAGGATTCTTTTTGGTCGGGAGAGTCTCCCCTCTACTGCCTTCGCGTCTTAGGATCTTTTTTGGTCGGGAGAGTCTCCCCTTTACTGCCTTCGCATCTTAGGATCCTTTTTGGTCGGGAGAGTCTCCCCTCTACTGCCTTTGCATCTTAGGATCCTTTTTGGTCTGGAGAGTCTCCCCTCTACTGCCTTCGCATCTTAGAATCCTTTTTCGTCGGGAGAGTCTCCCCTCTACTGCGTTTGCGTCTTAGGATCCTTTTTGGTCGGGAGAGTCTCCCCTCTACTGCCTTCCCATCTTAGGATCCTTTTTGGTCGGGAGAGTCTCCCCTCTACTGCCTTCACATCTTAGGATCCTTTTTGGTCGGGAGAGTCTCCCCTGTACTGCCTTTGCAGCTTAGGATCCTTTTTGGTCGGGAGAGTCTCCCCTCTACTGCCTTTGCATCTTAGGATCCTTTTTGGTCGGGAGAGTCTCCCCTCTACTGCCTTTGCGTCTTAGGATCCTTTTTGGTCGGGAGAGTCTCCCCTCTACTGCCTTCGCGTCTTAGGATCCTTGTTGGTCGGGAGAGTCTCCCCTCTACTGCCTTTGCGTCTTAGGATCCTTTTTTGTCGGGAGAGTCTCCCCTCTACTGTATTCGCATCTTAGGATCCTTTTTGGTCGGGAGAGTCTCCCCTCTACTGCCTTCGCGTCTTAGGATCCTTTTTGGTCGGGAGAGTCTCCCCTCTACTGCCTTTGCAGCTTAGGATCCTTTTTGGTCGGGAGAGTCTCCCCTCTACTGTCTTCGCATCTTAGCATCCTTTTTGGTCGGGAGAGTCTCCCCTCTACTGCCTTCGCATCTTAGGATCCTTTTTGGTCGGGAGAGTCTCCCCTCTACTGCCTTTGCAGCTTAGGATCCTTTTTGGTCGGGAGAGTCTCCCCTCTACTGTCTTCGCATCTTAGGATCCTTTTTGGTCGGGAGAGTCTCCCCTGTACTGCCTTTGCAGCTTAGGATCCTTTTTGGTCGGGAGAGTCTCCCCTCTACTGCCTTTGCATCTTAGGATCCTTTTTGGTCGGGAGAGTCTCCCCTCTACTGCCTTCGCGTCTTAGGATCCTTTTTGGTCGGGAGAGTCTCCCCTATACTGCCTTTGCATCTTAGGATCCTTTTTGGTCGGGAGAGTCTCCCCTCTACTGCCTTCGCGTCTTAGGCTCCTTTTTGGTCGGGAGAGTCTCCCCTCTACTGCCTTTGCATCTTAGGATCCTTTTTGGTCAGGAGAGTCTCCCCTCTACTGCCTTTGCATCTTAGGATCCTTTTTGGTCAGGAGAGTCTCCCCTCTATTGCCTTTGCGTCTTAGGATCCTTTTTGGTTGGGAGAGTCTCCCCTCTACTGCCTTTGCGTCTTAGGATCCTTTTTGGTCGGGAGAGTCTCCCCTCTACTGCCTTTGTGTCTTAGGATCCTTTTTGGTCGGGAGAGTCTCCCCTCTACTGCCTTCACATCTTAGGATCCTTTTTGGTCGGGAGAGTCTCCCCTGTACTGCCTTTGCAGCTTAGGATCCTTTTTGGGTATATGTGGGCTTTGTACCGAGGATGTCGTTGTGGCTTGTGCAGCCCTTTGAGACACTTGTGATTTAGGGCTATATAAATAAAGATTGATTGATTGATTAATTGATTTTTGGTCGGGAGAGTCTCCCCTCTACTGCCTTTGCATCTTAGGATCCTTTTTGGTCGGGAGAGTCTCCCCTCTACTGCCTTTGCGTCTTAGGATCCTTTTTGGTCGGGAGAGTCTCCCCTCTACTGCCTTCCCGTCGTAGGATCCTTTTTGGTCGGGAGAGTCTCCCCTCTACTGCCTTTGCATCTTAGGATCCTTTTTGGTCGGGAGAGTCTCCCCTGTACTGCCTTTGCAGCTTAGGATCCTTTTTGGTCGGGAGAGTCTCCCCTCTACTGCCTTTGTGTCTTAGGATCCTTTTTGGTCGGGAGAGTCTCCCCTCTACTGCCTTTGCGTCTTAGGATCCTTTTTGGTCGGGAGAGTCTCCCCTCTACTGCCTTCGCGTCTTAGGATCCTTTTTGGTCGGGAGAGTCTCCCCTATACTGCCTTTGCATCTTAGGATCCTTTTTGGTCGGGAGAGTCTCCCCTCTACTGCCTTCGCGTCTTAGGCTCCTTTTTGGTCGGGAGAGTCTCCCCTCTACTGCCTTTGCATCTTAGGATCCTTTTTGGTCAGGAGAGTCTCCCCTCTACTGCCTTTGCATCTTAGGATCCTTTTTGGTCGGGAGAGTCTCCCCTCTACTGCCTTTGCGTCTTAGGATCCTTTTTGGTTGGGAGAGTCTCCCCTCAACTGCCTTTGCATCTTAGGATCCTTTTTGGTCGGGAGAGTCTGCCCTCTACTGCCTTCGCGTCTTAGGATCCTTTTTGGTCGGGAGAGTCTCCCCTCTACTGCCTTTGCATCTTAGGATCCTTTTTGGTCGGGAGAGTCTCCCCTCTACTGCCTTTGCGTCTTAGGATCCTTTTTGGTTGGGAGAGTCTCCCCTCTACTGCTTTTGCGTCTTAGGATCCTTTTTGGTCGGGAGAGTCTCCCCTCTACTGCCTTCGCGTCTTAGGATCCTTTTTGGTCGAGAGAGTCTCCCCGCAACTGCCTACGCGTCTTAGGATCCTTTTTGGTCGGGAGAGTCTCCCCTCTACTGCCTTCGCGTCTTAGGATCCTTTTTGGTCGGGAGAGTCTCCCCTTTACTGCCTTCGCGTTTTAGGATCCTTTTTGGTCGGGAGAGTCTCCCCTCTACTGCCTTCGCGTCTTAGGATCTTTGTTGGTCGGGAGAGTCTCCCCTCTACTGCCTTCGCGTCTTAGGATCCTTTTTGGTCGGGAGAGTCTCCCCTCTACTGCCTTCGCGTCTTAGGATCCTTTTTGGTCGGGAGAGTCTCCCCTCTACTGCCTTTGTGTCTTAGGATCCTTTTTGGTCGGGAGAGTCTCCCCTCTACTGCCTTCGCGTCTTAGGATCCTTTTTGGTCGGGAGAGTCTCCCCTCTACTGCCTTTGCATCTTAGGATCCTTTTTGGTCGGGAGAGTCTCCCCTCTACTGCCTTTGCATCTTCGGAGCCTTTTTGGTCAGGAGAGTCTCCCCTCTACTGCCTTTGCATCTTAGGATCCTTTTTGGTCAGGAGAGTCTCCCCTCTACTGCCTTTGCATCTTAGGATCCTTTTTGGTCGGGAGAGTCTCCCCTCTACTGCCTTTGCGTCTTAGGATCCTTTTTGGTTGGGAGAGTCTCCCCTCTACTGCCTTTGCGTCTTAGGATCCTTTTTGGTCGGGAAAATCTCCCCTCTACTGCCTTCGCGTCTTAGGATCCTTTTTGGTCGGGAGAGTCTCCCCTCTACTGCCTTCGCATCTTAGGATCCTTTTTGGTCGGGAGAGTCTCCCCTCTACTGCCTTTGCATCTTAGGATCCTTTTTGTTCGGGAGAGTCTCCCCTCTACTGCCTTCCCATCTTAGGATCCTTTTTGGTCGGGAGAGTCTCCCCTCTACTGCCTTCACGTCTTAGGATCCTTTTTGGTCGGGAGAGTCTCCCCTGTACTGCCTTTGCAGCTTAGGATCCTTTTTGGTCGGGAGAGTCTCCCCTCTACTGCCTTTGCATCTTAGGATCGTTTTTGGTCGGGAGAGTCTCCCCTCTACTGCCTTTGCGTCTTAGGATCCTTTTTGGTTGGGAGAGTCTCCCCTCTACTGCCTTTGCGTCTTAGGATCCTTTTTGGTCGGGAGAGTCTCCCCTCTACTGCCTTCCAATCTTAGGATCCTTTTTGGTCGGGAGAGTCTCCCCTCTACTGCCTTCACGTCTTAGGATCCTTTTTGGTCGGGAGAGTCTCCCCTCTACTGCCTTTGCAGCTTAGGATCCTTTTTGGTCGGGAGAGTCTCCCCTCTACTGCCTTTGCGTCTTAGGATCCTTTTTGGTCGGGAGAGTCTCCCCTCTACTGCCTTCGCGTCTTAGGATCCTTTTTGGTCGGGAGAGTCTCCCCTCTACTGCCTTCACATCTTAGGATCCTTTTTGGTCGGGAGAGTCTCCCCTGTACTGCCTTTGCAGCTTAGGATCCTTTTTGGTCGGGAGAGTCTCCCCTCTACTGCCTTCGCGTCTTAGGATCCTTTTTGGTCGGGAGAGTCTCCCCTTTACTGCCTTCGCGTCTTAGGATCCTTTTTGGTCGGGAGAGTCTCCCCTCTACTGCCTTCGCGTCTTAGGATCTTTGTTGGTCGGGAGAGTCTCCCCTCTACTGCCTTCGCGTCTTAGGATCCTTTTTGGTCGGGAGAGTCTCCCCTCTACTGCCTTCGCGTCTTAGGATCCTTTTTGGTCGGGAGAGTCTCCCCTCTACTGCCTTTGTGTCTTAGGATCCTTTTTGGTCGGGAGAGTCTCCCCTCTACTGCCTTCGCGTCTTAGGATCCTTTTTGGTCGGGAGAGTCTCCCCTTTACTGCCTTCGCATCTTAGGATCCTTTTTGGTCGGGAGAGTCTCCCCTCTACTGCCTTTGGATCTTAGGATCCTTTTTGGTCGGGAGAGTCTCCCCTCTACTGCCTTCGCATCTTAGGCTCCTTTTTGGTCGGGAGAGTCTCCCCTCTACTGCCTTTGCATCTTAGGATCCTTTTTGGTCGGGAGAGTCTCCCCTCTACTGCCTTTGCATCTTAGGAGCCTTTTTGGTCAGGAGAGTCTCCCCTCTACTGCCTTTGCATCTTAGGATCCTTTTTGGTCAGGAGAGTCTCCCCTCTACTGCCTTTGCATCTTAGGATCCTTTTTGGTCGGGAGAGTCTCCCCTCTACTGCCTTTGCGTCTTAGGATCCTTTTTGGTTGGGAGAGTCTCCCCTCTACTGCCTTTGCGTCTTAGGATCCTTTTTGGTCGGGAGAGTCTCCCCTCTACTGCCTTCGCGTCTTAGGATCCTTTTTGGTCGGGAGAGTCTCCCCTCTACTGCCTTCACATCTTAGGATCCTTTTTGGTCGGGAGAGTCTCCCCTGTACTGCCTTTGCAGCTTAGGATCCTTTTTGGTCGGGAGAGTCTCCCCTCTACTGCCTTTGCATCTTAGGATCCTTTTTGGTCGGGAGAGTCTCCCCTCTACTGCCTTTGTGTCTTAGGATCCTTTTTGGTCGGGAGAGTCTCCCCTCTACTGTCTTCGCATCTTAGGATCCTTTTTGGTCGGGAGAGTCTCCCCTCTACTGCCTTCGCGTCTTAGGATCCTTTTTGGTCGGGAGAGTCTCCCCTCTACTGCCTTTGCGTCTTAGGATCCTTTTTGGTCGGGAGAGTCTCCCCTCTACTGCCTTCGCATCTTAGGATCCTTTTTGGTCGGGAGAGTCTCCCCTCTACTGCCTTCGCGTCTTAGGATCCTTTTTGGTCGGGAGAGTCTCCCCTCTACTGCCTTCGCGTCTTAGGATCCTTTTTGGTCGGGAGAGTCTCCCCTCTACTGCCTTTGTGTCTTAGGATCCTTTTTGGTCGGGAGAGTCTCCCCTCTACTGCCTTTGCGTCTTAGGATCCCTTTTGGTTGGGAGAGTCTCCCCTCTACTGCCTTTGCGTCTTAGGATCCCTTTTGGTTGGGAGAGTCTCCCCTCTACTGCCTTTGCGTCTTAGGATCCCTTTTGGTTGGGAGAGTCTCCCCTCTACTGCATTTGCGTCTTAGGATCCTTTTTGGTCGGGAGAGTCTCCCCTCTACTGCCTTTGCGTCTTAGGATCCCTTTTGGTTGGGAGAGTCTCCCCTCTACTGCCTTTGCGTCTTAGGATCCTTTTTGGTCGGGAGAGTCTCCCCTCTACTGCCTTCGCATCTTAGGATCCTTTTTGGTCGGGAGAGTCTCCCCTCAACTGCCTACACGTCTTAGGATCCTTTTTGGTCGGGAGAGTCTCCCCTCTACTGCCTTCGCGTCTTGGGATCCTTTTTGGTCGGGAGAGTCCCCCCTCTACTGCCTTTGCGTCTTAGGATCCTTTTTGGTCGGGAGAGTCTCCCCTCTACTGCCTTTGCGTCTTAGGATCCTTTTTGGTCGGGAGAGTCTCCCCTCTACTGCCTTTGCGTCTTAGGATCCTTTTTGGTCGGGAGAGTCTCCCCTCTACTGCCTTCGCGTCTTAGGATCCTTTTTGGTCGGGAGAGTCTCCCCTCAACTGCCTACGCGTCTTAGGATCCTTTTTGGTCGGGAGAGTCTCCCCTCTACTGCCTTCGCATCTTAGGATCATTTTTGGTCGGGAGAGTCTCCCCTCTACTGCCTTCGCGTCTTAGGATCCTTTTTGGTCGGGAGAGTCTCCCCTCTACTGCCTTCGCGTCTTAGGATCCTTTTTGGTCGGTAGAGTCTCCCCTCTACTGCCTTCGCATCTTAGGATCCTTTTTGGTCGGGAGAGTCTCCCCTCTACTGCCTTCGCGTCTTAGGATCCTTTTTGGTCGGGAGAGTCTCCCCTCTACTGCCTTTGCGTCTTAGGATCCTTTTTGGTCGGGAGAGTCTCCCCTCTACTGCCTTTGTGTCTTAGGATCCTTTTTGGTCGGGAGAGTCTCCCCTCTACTGCCTTCCCATCTTAGGATCCTTTTTGGTCGGGAGAGTCTCCCCTCTACTGCCTTCGCGTCTTAGGATCCTTTTTGGTCGGGAGAGTCTCCCCTCTACTGCCTTCGCGTCTTATGATCCTTTTTGGTCGGGAGAGTCTCCCCTCTACTGCCTTTGCGTCTTAGGATCCTTTTTGGTCGGGAGAGTCTCCCCTCTACTGCCTTCGCGTCTTAGGATCCTTTTTGGTCAGGAGAGTCTCTCCTCTACTGCCTTCGCGTCTTAGGATCCTTTTTGGTCGGGAGAGTCTCCCCTCTACTGCCTTTGTGTCTTAGGATCCTTTTTGGTCGGGAGAGTCTCCCCTTTACTGCCTTCGCATCTTAGGATCCTTTTTGGTCGGGAGAGTCTCCCCTCTACTGCCTTCACGTCTTAGGATCCTTTTTGGTCGGGAGAGTCTCCCCTGTACTGCCTTTGCAGCTTAGGATCCTTTTTGGTCAGGAGAGTCTCCCCTCTACTGCCTTTGTGTCTTAGGATCCTTTTTGGTCGGGAGAGTCTCCCCTCTACTGCCTTTGCGTCTTAGGATCCTTTTTGGTCGGGAGAGTCTCCCCTCTACTGCCTTTGTATCATAGGATCCTTTTTGGTCGGGAGAGTCTCCCCTCTACTGCCTTCGCGTCTTAGGATCCTTTTTGGTCGGGAGAGTCTCCCCTCTACTGCCTTTGCAGCTTAGGATCCTTTTTGGTCGGGAGAGTCTCCCCTCTACTGCCTTCGCGTCTTAGGATCCTTTTTGGTCGGGAGAGTCTCCCCTCTACTGCCTTCGCGTCTTAGGATCCTTTTTGGTCGGGAGAGTCTCCCCTCTACTGCCTTTGCGTCTTAGGATCACTTTTGGTCGGGAGAGTCTCCCCTCTACTGCCTTTGCGTCTTAGGATCCTTTTTGGTCGGGAGAGTCTCCCCTCTACTGCCTTTGCGTCTTAGGATCCTTTTTGGTCGGGAGAGTCTCCCCTCTACTGCCTTTGCGTCTTAGGATCCTTTTTGGTCGGGAGAGTCTCCCCTCTACTGCCTTTGCATCTTAGGATCCTTTTTGGTCGGGAGAGTCTCCCCTCTACTGCCTTTGCATCTTAGGATCCTTTTTGGTCGGGAGAGTCTCCCCTCTACTGCCTTCGCATTTTAGAATCCTTTTTCGTCGGGAGAGTCTCCCCTCTACTGCGTTTGCATCTTAGGATACTTTTTCACCCGAGCAACACTTAACTGGACAATACGTTCAATTTTGTGATTTTTGCTTAAGAAAATGTTTAGACATCAGGTTAATGAAACCATTATATTGTTTGGCTCGGCCTCACAGGTGAACCCTGACTGCACATTCCTAGTCGGGTCTCTCCCACCACTGAGCTTAAATTCAAAAGATTCCAAACCACAACTTTCTCAGTGTTTTGGATGAAAATAGTCAAGTTCCCGAAATAGTTGGGTCTAGAGTTGTCAAAAGTATCGATACTTCGATACCAAGTCAATACCAAAAAACAAAAAATACATAGCCAGATCTTTTTTTCAGTACAGTACAACATGGTGTCTTCTGCTGGCCTTGGTCCTCTCTTGGAGTACTGAGCACTGAGTCAGCGCCGAAGAAGAATGAAGAAAAAAAAAAATTCCCTGTATTTCCATATTTTTGATTAGTCATAGAAGTCTGTCACGAATGTGACGGTTCGGTGGTGTAACTCCACTTCAAGACACACCTCAGACGGACTTGATTTATATGACATGGCAGAACTGATCCACTTTGTCTCTACATTTATCCAGTAGAGCTACACAAGCCAAAAGCAGTGAAGTTGTCAGGTTGTGCAAATGGTAAATAAAAAGAGAATACAATGATTTGCAAATCCTTTTCAACTTATATTCAGCGCAGCCGGCGGCGTTTCTGGGTGTTGTTGATACATGGCTTCCGCTTTGCATTGTAGCGTTTTAACTTGCACTTACAGATGAAGTGATCAACTGTCGTTACTGACAGTGGTTTTCTGAGGTGTTCCTGGGCCCATGTGGTGATACCCTTTACACACTGATTTCGCTTTGTGAAGCAGTACCGCCTGAGGGATCCAACGTCACGGGCATTCAATGTTGGTTTTCAGACTTGCTGCTTACGTGCAGTGATTTCTCCAGATTCTTTGAACCTTTTGATGATATTACGGAGCGTAGATGGTGAAATCCCTAAATTTCTTGCAATAGCTGGTTGAGAAATGTTGTTCTTAAACAGATTCGTTGACCACAGATGAGCCGCTAGCTGTCCAAAGTCGGGACCCAGGGTGGACCACTGATCGGTGCATCAGTTGTGGACGTCTTTGCACTGCTGACCTGTCTCCACTCAAGATGATCTCCTGCTTGCCCCACTATGGACTGGACTCTCACACTATTATGTTAGATCCACTATGGACTGGACTCTCACACTATTATGTTAGATCCACTATGGACTGGACTCTCACTATTATGTTAGATCCACTATGGACTGGACTTTCACTATTATGTTAGATCCACTATGGACTGGACTCTCACAATATTATGTTAGCTCCACTATGGACTGGACTCTCACAATATTATGTTAGATCCACTATGGACTGGACTCTCACAATACTATGTTAGATCCACTATGGACTGGACTCTCACACTATTATGTTAGCTCCACTATGGACTGGACTCTCACAATATTATGTTAGATCCACTATGGACTGGACTCTCACTATTATGTTAGATCCACTATGGACTGGACTCTCACACTATTATGTTAGATCTACTATGGACCGGACTCTCACAATATTATGTTAGCTCCACTATGGACTGGACTCTCACACTATTATGTTAGATCCACTATGGACTGGACTCTCACTATTATGTTGGATCCACTATGGACTGGACTCTCACTATTATGTTAGATCCACTATGGACTGGACTTTAACTATTATGTTAGATCCACTATGGACTGGACTCTCACTATTATGTTAGATCCACTATGGACTGGACTCTCACAATATTATGTTAGATCCACTATGGACTGGACTCTCACAATATTATGTTAGATCCACTATGGACTGGACTCTCACACTATTATGTAAGATCCACTATGGACTGGACTCTCACTATTATGTTAGATCCACTATGGACTGGACTCTCACACTATTATGTTAGATCCACTATGGACCGGACTCTCACAATATTATGTTAGCTCCACTATGGACTGGACTCTCACAATATTATGTTAGATCCACTATGGACTGGACTCTCACAATATTATGTTAGATCCACTATGGACTGGACTCTCACACTATTATGTTAGATCCACTATGGACTGGACTCTCACTATTATGTTAGATCCACTATGGACTGGACTCTCACAATATTATGTTAGATCCACTATGGACTGGACTCTCACACTATTATGTTAGATCCACTATGGACTGGACTCTCACACTATTATGTTAGATCCACTATGGACTGGACTCTCACTATTATGTTAGATCCACTATGGACTGGACTCTCACAATATTATGTTGGATCCACTATGGACTGGACTCTCACACTATTATGTTTAGGGATGATACTTAGACTTATCTTTTCCAAGGCTTGTAAGAGCTAACACAACTTGTCTACTTCTCTATTGTCTCAACCCGGAAGTGCCCAAACTAATGACGCGTAGTATTTTCATATCGCCACAAGGTGTCAGTAAGAGTCTACAATCAAATGGGCATAACATTGCAGGTCCCACAGGGCATTTCTTGTACGTGGGAAGGGATTCGTTCCCAGGGATTCGAATAAAGAACCAACTCATTTTCTTTACTATAGTGGCCTCGATAACGGGAACCCTGTTCTCAAAAAGGGATCCGAGTCCATGGAATCGGTTCTTTTTTTATCGAATAACCGGGAGAACAGATTTTGAACATCACCCCTAATTATGTTAGATCCACTATGGACTGGACTCTCACACAATTATGTTAGATCCACTATAGACTGGACTCTCACACTATTATGTTAGATCCACTATGGACTGGACTCTCACTATTATGTTAGATCCACTATGGACTGGACTCTCACACTATTATGTTAGATCCACTATGGACTGGACTCTCACTATTATGTTAGATCCACTATAGACTGGACTCTCACACTATTATGTTAGATCCACTATGGACTGGACTCTCACAATATTATGTTAGATCCAGTATGGACTGGACTCTCACAATATTATGTTAGATCCACTATGGACTGGACTCTCACTATTATGTTAGATCCACTATGGACTGGACTCTCACTATTATGTTAGATCCACTATGGACTGGACTCTCACTATTATGTTAGATCCACTATGGACTGGACTCTCACACTATTATGTGAGATCCACTATGGACTGGACTCTCACTATTATGTTAGATCCACTATGGACTGGACTCTCACTATTATGTTAGATCCACTATGGACTGGACTCTCACACTATTATGTTAGATCCACTATGGACTGGACTCTCACACTATTATGTTAGATCCACTATGGACTGGACTCTCACTAATATGTTTGATCCACTATGGACTGGACTCTCACTATTATGTTAGATCCACTATGGACTGGACTCTCACAATATTATGTTAGCTCCACTATGGACTGGACTCTCACAATATTATGTTAGAACCACTATGGACTGGACTCTCACACTATTATGTTAGATCCACTATGGACTGGACTCTCACTATTATGTTAGATCCACTATGGACTGGACTCTCACAATATTATGTTAGCTCCACTATGTACTGGACTCTCACAATATTATGTTAGATCCACTATGGACTGGACTCTCACAATACTATGTTAGATCCACTATGGACTGGACTCTCACACTATTATGTTAGATCCACTATGGACTGGACTCTCACAATATTATGTTATATCCACTATGGACTGGACTCTCACAATATTATATTAGATCCACTATGGACTGGACTCTCACACTATTACGTTAGATCCACTATGGACTGGACTCTCACTATTATGTTAGATCCACTATGGACTGGACTCTCACACTATTATGTTAGATCCACTATGGACCGGACTCTCACAATATTATGTTAGCTCCACTATGGACTGGACTCTCACAATATTATGTTAGATCCACTATGGACTGGACTCTCACAATATTATGTTAGATCCACTATGGACTGGACTCTCACACTATTATGTTAGATCCACTATGGACTGGACTCTCACACTATTATGTTAGATCCACTATGGACTGGACTCTCACTATTATGTTAGATCCACTATGGACTGGACTCTCACAATATTATGCTAGATCCACTATGGACTGGACTCTCACAATATTATGTTTAGGGATGATACTTACAGACTTATCTTTTCCAAGGCTTGTAAGAGCTAACACAACTTGTCTACTTCTCTATTGTCTCAACCCGGAAGTGCCAAAACTAATGACGCGTAGTATTTTCATATCGCCTCAAGGTGTCAGTAAGAGTCTACAATCAAATGGGCATAACATTGCAGGTCCCACAGGGCATTTCCTGTACGTGGGAAGGGATTCGTTCCCAGGGATTCGAAAAAAGAACCAACTCATTTTCTTTACTATAGTGGCCTCGATAACGGGAACCGGTTCTCAAAAAGGGATCCGAGTCCATGGAATCGGTTCTTTTTTTATCGAATAACTGGGAGAACCGATTTCGAACATCACTCCTAATTATGTTAGATCCACTATGGACTGGACTCTCACTATTATCTTAGATCCACTATGGACTGGACTCTCCCTATTATGTTAGATCCACTATGGACTGGACTCTCACACTGTTATGTTAGATCCACTATGGACTGGACTCTCACTATTATGTTAGATCCACAATGGACTGGACTCTCACCATTATCTTGGATCAATTATGGACTGGACTCTCACACTATTATGTTAAATCCAATATGGACTGGACTCTCACACTATTATGTTAGATCCACTATTGACTGGACTCTCACACTATTATGTTAGATCCACTATGGACTGGACTCTCACAATATTATGCTAGATTCACTATGGACTGGACTCTAACAATATTATGTTAGCTCCAGTATGGACTGGACTCTCACAATATTATGTTAGATCCACTATGGACTGGACTCTCACTATTATGTTAGATCCACTATGGACTGGACTCTCACACTATTATGTTAGATCCACTATGGACTGGACTCTCACTATTATGTTAGATCCACTATGGACTGGACTCTCACTATTATGTTAGATCCACTATGGACTGGACTCTCACAATATTATGTTAGCTCCACTATGTACTGGACTCTCACAATATTATGTTAGATCCACTATGGACTGGACTCTCACAATACTATGTTAGATCCACTATGGACTGGACTCTCACACTATTATGTTAGATCCACTATGGACTGGACTCTCACAATATTATGTTATATCCACTATGGACTGGACTCTCACAATATTATATTAGATCCACTATGGACTGGACTCTCACACTATTACGTTAGATCCACTATGGACTGGACTCTCACTATTATGTTAGATCCACTATGGACTGGACTCTCACACTATTATGTTAGATCCACTATGGACCGGACTCTCACAATATTATGTTAGCTCCACTATGGACTGGACTCTCACAATATTATGTTAGATCCACTATGGACTGGACTCTCACAATATTATGTTAGATCCACTATGGACTGGACTCTCACACTATTATGTTAGATCCACTATGGACTGGACTCTCACACTATTATGTTAGATCCACTATGGACTGGACTCTCACTATTATGTTAGATCCACTATGGACTGGACTCTCACAATATTATGCTAGATCCACTATGGACTGGACTCTCACAATATTATGTTTAGGGATGATACTTACAGACTTATCTTTTCCAAGGCTTGTAAGAGCTAACACAACTTGTCTACTTCTCTATTGTCTCAACCCGGAAGTGCCCAAACTAATGACGCGTAGTATTTTCATATCGCCTCAAGGTGTCAGTAAGAGTCTACAATCAAATGGGCATAACATTGCAGGTCCCACAGGGCATTTCCTGTACGTGGGAAGGGATTCGTTCCCAGGGATTCGAAAAAAGAACCAACTCATTTTCTTTACTATAGTGGCCTCGATAACGGGAACCGGTTCTCAAAAAGGGATCCGAGTCCATGGAATCGGTTCTTTTTTTATCGAATAACTGGGAGAACCGATTTCGAACATCACTCCTAATTATGTTAGATCCACTATGGACTGGACTCTCACTATTATCTTAGATCCACTATGGACTGGACTCTCCCTATTATGTTAGATCCACTATGGACTGGACTCTCACACTGTTATGTTAGATCCACTATGGACTGGACTCTCACTATTATGTTAGATCCACAATGGACTGGACTCTCACCATTATCTTGGATCAATTATGGACTGGACTCTCACACTATTATGTTAAATCCAATATGGACTGGACTCTCACACTATTATGTTAGATCCACTATGGACTGGACTCTCACACTATTATGTTAGATCCACTATGGACTGGACTCTCACAATATTATGCTAGATTCACTATGGACTGGACTCTAACAATATTATGTTAGCTCCAGTATGGACTGGACTCTCACAATATTATGTTAGATCCACTATGGACTGGACTCTCACTATTATGTTAGATCCACTATGGACTGGACTCTCACACTATTATGTTAGATCCACTATGGACTGGACTCTCACTATTATGTTAGATCCACTATGGACTGGACTCTCACACTATTATGTTAGATCCACTATGGACTGGACTCTCACTATTATGTTAGATCCACTATAGACTGGACTCTCACACTATCATGTTAGATCCACTATGGACTGGACTCTCACTATTATGTTAGATCCACTATGGACTGGACTCTAACACTATTATGTTAAATCCACTATGGACTGGACTCTCACACTATTATGTTAGATCCACTATGGACTGGACTCCCACAATATTATGTTAGCTCCACTATGGACTGGACTCTCACAATATTATGTTAGATCCACTATGGACTGGACTCTCACACTATTATGTTAGATCCACTATGGACTGGACTCTCACACTATTATGTTAGATCCACTATGGACTGGACTCTCACACTATTATGTTAGCTCCACTATGGACTGGACTCTTACTATTATGTTAGATCCACTATGGACTGGACTCTCACACTATTATGTTAGATCCACTATGGACTGGACTCTAACACTATTATGTTAGATCCACTATGGACTGGACTCTCACTATTATCTTAGATCCACTATGGACTCGACTCTCACACTATTATGTTAGCTCCACTGTGGACTAGACTCTCACACTGTTATGTTAGATCCACTATGGACTGGACTCTCACTATTATGTTAGATCCACAATGGACTGGACTCTCACCATTATCTTAGATCAATTATGGACTGGACTCTCACACTATTATGTTAGCTCCACTATGGACTGGACTCTCACAATATTATGTTAGATCCACTATGGACTGGACTCTCACAATATTATGTTAGATCCACTATGGACTGGACTCTCACACTATTATGTTAGATCCACTATGGACTGGACTCTCACACTATTATGTTAGATCCACTATGGACTGGACTCTCACTATTATGTTAGATCCACTATGGACTGGACTCCCACTATTATGTTTGATCCACTATGGACTGGACTCTCACACTATTATGTTAGATCCACTATGGACTGGACTCTCACACTATTATGTTAGATCCACTATGGACTGGACTCTCACTATTTTGTTAGATCCACTACGGACTGGACTCTTACACTATTATATTAGATCCACTATGGACTGGACTCTCACTATTATGTTAGATCCACTATGGACTGGACTCTCAATATTATGTTGGATCCACTATGGACTGGACTCCCACAATATTATGTTAGCTCCACTATGGACTGGACTCTCACAATATTATGTTAGATCCACTATGGACTGGACTCTCACACTATTATGTTAGATCCACTATGGACTGGACTCTCACTATTATGCTAGATCCACTATAGACTGGACTCTCACACTATTATGTTAGAACCACTATGGACTGGACTCTCACAATATTATGTTAGATCCACTATGGACTGGACTCTCACAATATTATGTTAGATCCAGTATGTACTGGACTCTCACAATATTATGTTAGATCCACTATGGACTGGACTCTCACTATTATTTTAGATCCACTATGGACTGGACTCTCACTATTATGTTAGATCCACTATGGACTGGACTCTCACACTATTATGTTAGATCCACTATGGACTGGACTCTCACACTATTATGTTAGATCCACTATGGACTGGACTCTCACTATTATGCTAGATCCACTATAGACTGGACTCTCACACTATTATGTTAGAACCACTATGGACTGGACTCTCACAATATTATGTTAGATCCACTATGGACTGGACTCTCACAATATTATGTTAGATCCAGTATGTACTGGACTCTCACAATATTATGTTAGATCCACTATGGACTGGACTCTCACTATTATTTTAGATCCACTATGGACTGGACTCTCACTATTATGTTAGATCCACTATGGACTGGACTCTCACACTATTATGTTAGATCCACTATGGACTGGACTCTCACTATTTTGTTAGATCCACTATGGACTGGACTCTCACAATATTATGCTAGATCCACTCGACATCCATTGAATCGGTCGCCATTGGGCTGTGTTTTTTCTTGCCCTGATGTGGGATTAAGCCGAGGATGCCGTTGTGGATTTTGCAGCCCTTTGAGACTCTCGTGACTCGTGAGAATAGCCCTGTTCCCTGAGGCTAAACAGTCTTCCGTGAAGGACACAGACAATGACATTGTAGCCAAAGACGTGGTACAAGAGAACAAAAAGAGCAATGTGGTGACAACTCCAACCGGCAGAATAACTCAGTGCCAAGCAACTGAAGCAGAAGTGGCTAAACTCGTAACTCCGCCTCCCTCCACAGACCGGCTGATAACTAGGGAACATAAAACAGACACAGTAAACATGACGAAAGGGAAAAGAATGTACAAAGTAGGGACAACCAGAGTCAAGACCGAATGTGTCACATGCCACACCGTCACACATTCAGGACTGATTAGTGCGTAACCCGGGTCGCCAAGTTCTTGTCCTGAGTGCACTGAATGAGTTCATCATAAAAAGCAGTATTTGCTTTCACGTTTAAGCGGGTATTTTTACCCTTGACTTTCTACAGAACGATCATACCGAGAGGCGCTGTAGTACTCTTAGTCACCACACTTGGATTTGGGGGCGTACCTGAGCTGCCATGTGCTTGTTGCTACCATTTCACAGAAGTAAACAAAACAAAAGCATTAGGGCAAATTATTTTCAAGTTAAAAGAACTTCAAAGTGCCTCAACTGCCTTACACATTTGTACCATAAAGTATTTCACATTAAACTACTAATTGCCACACCCAATTACGCGTACACACACACAGACGCACACACACGTTTTTTGACGTGTTAATGGGAATGACTAATTAATGTGTTCATCTGACGCATTCATTCACTGCACATTCAAACTAGGATGGTGGACCAAGGCCAGCAGAAGACACCATGTTGTACTATACTGAAAAAAGGATCTGGCTACGTATTTTTTGTTTTTTGGTATTGACTTGGTATCGAAGTATCGATACTTTTGACAACTCTAGACCCAACTATTTCGGGAACTTGACTATTTTCATCCAAAACACTGAGAAAGTTGTGGTTTGGAATCTTTTGAATTTGAGCTCAGTGGTGGGAGAGACCCGACTAGGAATGTGCAGCCAGGGTTCACCAGTGAGGCCGAGACAAACAATATAATGGTTTCATTAAACTGATGTCTAAACATTTTCTTAAGCAAAAATCACAAAATTGAACGTATTGTCCAGTTAAGTGTTGCTCGGGTGAAATGGTATCCTAAGATGCGAACGGAGTAGAGGGGAGACTCTCCCGACCAAAAAGGATTCTAAGATGCAAAGGCAGTAGAGGGGAGACTCTCCCGACCAAAAAGGATCCTAAGATGCGAAGGCAGTAGAGGGAAGACTCTCCCGACCAAAAAGGATCCTAAGATGCGAAGGCAGTAGAGGGGAGACTCTCCCGACCAAAAAGGATCCTAAGCTGCAAAGGCAGTAGAGGGGAGACTCTCCCGACCAAAAAGGATCCGAAGCTGCAAAGGCAGTAGAGGGGAGACTCTCCCGACCAAAAAGGATCCTAAGACGCAAAGGCAGTAGAGGGGAGACTCTCCCGACCAAAAAGGATCCTAAGATGCGAAGGCAGTAGAGGGGAGACTCTCCCGACCAAAATGGATCCTAAGATGCGAAGGCAGTAGAGGGGAGACTATCCTGACCAACAAGGATCCTAAGACGCAAAGGCAGTAGAGGGGAGACTCTCCCGACCAAAAAGGATCCTAAGATGCAAAGGCAGTAGAGGGGAGACTCTCCCGACCAAAAAGGATCCTAAGATGCAAAGGCAGAACAGGGGAGACTCTCCCGACCAAAAAGGATCCTAAGATGCGAAGGCAGTTGAGGGGAGACTCTCCCGACCTGCCTCGTCACATCTGACCTTGTCTTATGTTTATTATTTTCTGTATTTGTTTCTTTTCCAGCGCTCTTATTTCTGCTCCAATTCCTGCCTGGCTCCACCACCCCTATGACCTGAGTGCTGAGTCCCCCATCTGTCCCTGGTTGCCAATGAGCCTTCTTTATATGCCAGCCCTGCTCTTGAGGTCAGGCTGTATGGTTGTGTGTGTGAACTATTATTTGTTTCATGCTTTTCTTGCCTCACTAATGCTTCCTGGTGTAGCTAATTAAAGATGTTCTTACTTGCACGTCTACCACAAACAGTCCTATTATTAGGGACAGATGCAAGGCTTTTGTACAAATAAAAGCAATGGTGCAACAACAGGACATAGAACACGCGATAAAAACAGTCCAAACAAAAAAGGTGAGTCAACCGCACTGGAAGGAATGCAGTCTCTCTTTGTGCTCTTGCACGCCATATTCTTCTAGTCCACCAGATGGCACGCTCCTGTGCACATACCCGGATCTTTTGGGTTACAGGGAAACAGTCACGGGTACTCATAGAATATGGGTCTTTTGGGATCTACCAGAACATGTGGATCTCATGGGCGGGGAAAAGACAGACTTGTTGGGACATTTGATGCATCACAATGGTGAAAGACTTGTTGGGGGTATATGTGGACCCTTTGGAGCATATGATGGTGTCAGGGATCTTTGGGGAGTATCTAAGGAAGGTATGCCTGGTAAAAAACATAAATGTTGTGTGGTAAAAAAATAAGTGGTTAACAAGTGCTCGGGACGTCTTGGGGGAAATGAGGGACCTATTTGGACACGTGGTGCTCTATAAATGTCTATGGTGATGTTAGGGACCTTTAGGGATGCCGGGAACATTCGGGGGTACTGTGGCGCGCATACAGATATGGTTCATTAGGGATCTACCAGAACATACGGATCTCATGTGCGGGGGAAGAAGGGGCCTTTTGGGACACATGATGTATTATGATAGTGTAGGGTTTGGGTTAGGTTAGTGACCTTTTGATGTACTTATGGACCCGTTGGGACATGTGGGGTTGGGTTACAGGGCATTTGGAAAGTCTGGAATTTTTGGGACAAGGGACGAATTGGGACCTTTTAGGGACAACCATGTCTGGTTACACCTCCTTTTGGCACAGAATTCAGTAAACACATTTAATTTCCGTCTTAAAACTCGCTTGTATACGCTAGCCTTTAAATTGACCCCTTTTTAGACCTGTTGATCTGCCTTCTCTCTTTTCTGCTCTTCCCCCCTCTCCTGCATGGAGAGGTTTTCAGGTGACCACAGTGGGCGTTAGCTGTTCCAAGTTGGGACCCGGGGTGACCACTCCTTATGCATTAGTTGGTGACGTCTCCGCGCTGCTGACTTGTCTCCATTCAAGATTATCCCCTGCTGGCCTCCCAATGGACTGTACTTTCACATTATAAAGGCAGTACCCGGGGTGTACCACTCCTTATGCATCTGTTGGTGATGTCTCGTCGCCCCGACTTGTCTACATGTAAGAGGATCCCCTATTGGCCCTACTATGGACTGGACTCTTCCACAAGGGAGGGTTCATGTTGTTCCCATTGGGTTGAGTTTTTTCTTGCCCTGATGTGGGATCTGAGCCGAGGATGTCGTTGTGGCTTGTGCAGCCCTCTGAGACATCCATCCATCTATCCATCCATCCATCCATCCATTTACAGCTTGTCCCTTTTGGGGTAGCGGGGGGTGATGGAGCCTATCTCAGCTGCATTGGGGCGGAAGGCGGCGTACACCCTGGACAAGTCGTCACCTCATCGCAGGGCCAACACAGACAGACAAACAACATTCACACACTAGGGACCATTTAGTGTTGCCATCAACCTATCCCCAGGTGCATGTCTTTGGAGGTGGTTGGAAGCCGGAGTACCCGGAGGGAACCCACGCAGTCACGGGGAGAACATGCAAACTCCACACAGAAAAACCCCAAGCCCGGGGATTGAACCCAGGACCTTCGTATTATGAGGCACATGCACTAACTCCTGTCCCACCGTTCTCCCCCCTTTTGAGACATTTGTGTTTAATTTTTTTCATATTTACTCGGTAACCCCGGCACACCCAAAAGACCCTGGACACATATGGCCGCATTAAGAGTGGATCCTACCCATGAAGGTCAAATGGTACAGATCGGTAGGTTGTGAGTTCAAACCCCAGCCGAGTCATACCAAAGACTATAAAAATGGGAGCCATTACCTCCCTGCTTGGCACTCAGCATCAAGGGTTGGAATTGGGGGTTAAATCACCAAAAATGATTCCTGGGCGCGGCACCGCTGCTGTCCACTGCTCCCCTCACTTCCCAGGGGGTGAAAAAGGGGATGGGTCAAATGCAGAGGACACATTTCACCACACCTAGTGTGTGTGTGACAATCATTGGTACTTTACTTACTTACTTTACTCCCAAAAGGTCCAGAACTCACATGGCCGCAATTTGACTGGACGCTACCCACGAAAGCCCCCCAGTGTCTACAAAAGGTCCAAGATTTTCCCCATTGTGGTCAAGGGATGGGCAGGACCCTTTTGACCAAAAAAAGGGGTCAACAGGTGCCCAAAGAAGTTGTGGCCCATGTTGAAAGTAACCCCCAAAAAACGAGAATAGCCCTGTTCCCTGAGGCTAAACAGTCTTCCGTGAAGGGCACAGACAATGACATTGTAACCAAAGACGTGGGACAGGAGAACAAAAAGGCAATGTGGTGACAACTCCAACCGGCAGAATAACTCAGTGCCAAGCAACTGAAGCAGAAGTGGTAAAACTAGCCAAGACTAAAGAGAAACCGCTATGGCGCAAAATAGACGCAGTAAACATGATGAAAGGGAAGAGAATGGGGGTGGAGGGAGGTCGGTGGGTTAGTGTTGAGTTTGTTCTGAGCCGAGGATGTCGGTGTGGCTGGTGCAGCCCTTTGAGACATTTGTGTTTTAATTTTTTTCATATTTACTCCGTACCCCCAAAAGACCCTGGACACACCTAGCCACATTCAGAGTGGACCCTACCCATGAAGGTCCAATGGTACACCCGAAAAGTCCAGAACGCACATGGCCGCAATTTGACCGGACGCTACAGACAAAAGCCCCCCAGTGCCTACAAAAGGTCAGAGAACTGCCCCATTGTGGTCAAGGGATGGGCGGGACCCTTTTGACCAAAAAAGGGGTCAACAGGTGCCCAAAGAAGTTGTGGTGTGGCCCATGTTGAAAGTTACCCCCAAAAAACGAGAATAGCCCCGTTCCCTGAGGCTAAACAGTCTTCCGTGAAGGGCACAGACAATGACATTGTAGCCAAAGACGTGGTACAAGAGAACAAAAAGGGCAATGTGGTGACAACTCCAACCGGCAGAATAACTCAGTGCCAAGCAACTGAAGCAGAAGTGGCTAAACTCGTAACTCCGCCTCCCTCCACAGACCGGCTGATAACTATGGAACATAAAACGGACACAGTAAACATGACGAAAGGGAAAATAATGTACAAAGTAAGGACAACCAGAGTCAAGACCGAATGTGTCACATGCCACACCGTCACACATTCAGGACTGATTAGTGCGTAACCCGGGTCGCCAAGTTCTTGTCCTGAGTGCACTGAATAAGTTCATCATTAAAAACCAGTATTTGCTTTCACGTTTAAGCGGGTATTTTTACCCTTGACTTTCTACAGAACGATCATACCGAGAGGCGCTGTAGTACTCTTAGTCACCACACTTGGATTTGGGGGCGTACCTGAGCTGCCATGTGCTTGTTGCTACCATTTCACAGAAGTAAACAAAACAAAAGCAATGGAGCAAATGACTTTTAAGTTACAAAAAACTTCAAAGTGCCTCACCTGCCTTACACATTTGTACCGTGTAGTATTTCACATTAAACTACTAATTACCACACCCAATTACGCGTACACACACACAGACGCACGCACACCTTTTTTGACGTGTTAATGGGAATGACTAATTAATGTGTTCATCTGACGCATTCATTCACTGCACACTCAAACTAGGATGGTGCTCAGATATATTTAATAATCATGATAATAATAAATGCATTTAATGATAATAACAAATAAAATAGAATAATAACAATAAACACATTGATGTGGTAAGATACATTTAATAATAATAAAAGATAACATACAATAATAATAATAAATACATTCATGGTGTTAGAATACATTTAATAATAATACAAATAAAGTAAAATAATAATAATACATACATTGATGTGGTAAAATACATTTGATAATGATAATAATAATTAACAGAGTAATGGTGGTAAGATACATTCATTAATAATAATAATAAACATGTTGATAATGTTAAGATATATTTATTAATAATAATAATAATACAATTAATAATAATAATAATCATGTTGATGGTGGTAAGATACTTGTATTATTAATATCATTATTATTAATAGTATTAATAATTATAATGTACACATTGATGGTGGTAATATACATGTAATCATATAACAGTAATAATGATGATAATAATAAACACTAATGGTGGTAAGATACATTTATTATTAAAAATAAAATTAATAATAATAATAATAATAATAATAAACATGTTGATGGTGGTAAGATCCATTTAATAAAAAAATAATAACAACAGTAATATGAGTAAAACCTATTGATGATGGTAATAAAAATGTAATAATAGTAATTATAATAATAATAATATAATAATAAACACATTGATGGTGACAAGCTACATGCAATACAAATAATACTAAACACGGTGATGGTGGGTACTATATATTTAATAATAATAATATTAATAATAATAATAATAATAATAATAGTAATAAACATGTCGATGGTGGTAAAAAAAAACATTTAATAATGATTATAATAATAATAACAATAATCAGAATAACATCTGTTGATGGTGGCAACCTGCATTTAATAATAATAATAATAATAATAATAATAATAATAATAATAATAATAATAATACAACATATGTTGATGGTGGCAAGCTACATTTAATAATAATAATAATAATAATAATAATAATAATAATAATAATAATAATATTAATAATAATAATATTACAACATATGTTGATGGTGGCAAGCTACATTTAATAATAATAATAATAATAATAATAATAATAATAATAATAATAATAATAATAATATTAAAACATCTGTTGATGGTGGCAACCTGCATTTAATAATAATAATAATAATAATAATAATAATAATAATAATATTACAACATATGTTGATGGTGGCAAGCTACATGTAATAATAATAATAATAATAATAATAATATTAATAATAATAATATTACAACATCTGTTGATGGTGGCAACCTGCATTTAATAATAATAATAATAATAATAATAATAATAATAATAATATTACAACATATGTTGATGGTGGCAAGCTACATGTAATAATAATAATAATAATAATAATAATAACATATCTGTTGATGATATATATTTCTATACAGAAATGTGTCCCCCTACTGCCAAAGTACATGTTTCTACGGACACATCCATCCTTCCCCAGGATCCATCCCTGGTTTTAGTGCATGAAAAGGTACTGCTTGTACTGTACTCTGTACTGTACTCTGTACTGTACCCTGTACTGTACGCACAGTACACAGACACGCCCACCCAGCTCAGAGGAACACCACCTTATTGACTCCACGTACACCTTTTGCTCCGCTTTGACACTTTCTGGAGGTCTGGTCTCTGTGTGGACTCTTCCAGGAGGTCTGGTCTCTGTGTGGACTCTTCCAGGAGGTCTGGTCTCTGTGTGGACTCTTCCAGGACGTCTGGTCTCTGTGTGGACACTTCCAGGAGGTCTGGTCTCTGTGTGGACTCAGTCCAGACACCTTTCCGTAACACCTGATCGGCCAAGCCGACCCCGCCCTCACCAAGGGGGTCTGAAGACAGCCAGAACCGTGTGGTGTGGCCGACCTCTGACACGCTTGTTGTGTACAATTGTGTGTTTGACTGTCGCCAAGGCAACCACTCAGAGACACAATCAGACTTGGCGTCCGCAGAAATAAAATGCAGAATCCCCCAGAAAACTCAACTAAAACTTCAGTCAAATATGGAAGTAAACTAAATCTCACGTGAATATTCATTTTCATCATAAAAACTGGATGAGTTTTTAAGGTTTCTTTGTGTTCCGGTCCTCAAGTGACGAGCCTAATTAGCCACAATAGACGACATGTCCTGAACAATGAGTCATCCACCCTGAACAATGACACGGAAAGTACGGTAATTAAGTCCATTGCCAAAGTCTCCGAACGAGGGCGGGACTTGTCTCTGTGTTCTGGAGTGGAGGCGGTGTATAAATGTGGGACTGGGACAGAGTCCGGCACATCAAGAGTCAAGTCCAGCTGCAGTCTGGAACCAAAGAGCAGACTTCATTGAGCGGGGTGAGTCCTTTCTTCATCGTACCATGATCACTTGAACGTGTAGCGTGTCCTTGTGGGTGTTCTTGGACTTGGTCTCCTGGAGTTCTGTAGAAAGACCTTCAGGTGTTTTGAACCACGGACATCTTTGACTTTGGTGCTGCTTCCGTCTAATTGAACAGTCCCGATCTGTAACGGTTGCTTGGCTGTAGTTACTAGAGGACACACTAGTGATCCACGGCTTTGGGGCGGAGATGTCCATGGTCTTGACTCCGGCTTCTGAGTTTCCATCCAGTATTCAATTTTCACTGTTTTACAGGACATACTTCATCTGAGACATCAAAGGACACAAACCATGATCAAGACTTTCATACTTCTGATTCTGTTAGCCGGTAAGTACATGAAGTACTGCAATACATGAAGTACTGCAATACATGAAGTACACCAGTACACGCTGACATGTGACCACGTTCCCTCCAAACAGGAAGCAACAGTCTGCCTTCAAAGAGACACTTTGGCGACTCGCACGGTGACGATGGAGCAGAACATTCCAGAAGCAGCGTGAAGGAACATGAAGGAACCGAGGGACTCGTTAAACGTCTGAAGGAATATTTACATTCTTACTTTCACACTTACTACAACCATCACCATGACGACCACACAGTGGGAAGTTTCTATGGCCATGGAAACCATGACGACGACAAAGTGGTTGAAGACGTCAACGACATGATGCCTGATGATAATGCTGGTGGTATCGATGATATCACTGATGGACAAGATACACCAGTTAATGATGATGATGCTTCTGAAGATATCACCGATGGACAAGATACACCAGTTATTGATGATGATGCTTCTGGTGATATCACTGATGGACAAGATACACCAGTTAATGATGATGATGCTTCTGAAGATATCACCGATGGACAAGATACACCAGTTAATGATGTAGATGCTTCTGAAGATATCACCGATGAACAAGATACACCAGTTAATGATGATGATGCTTCTGGTGATACCACCGATGAACAAGATACACCAGTTAATGATGTAGATGCTTCTGAAGATATCACCGATGGACAAGATATACCACTTAATGATGATGATGCTTCTGGTGATATCACCGATGGACAAGATACACCAGTTATTGATGATGATGCTTCTGGTGATATCACTGATGAACAAGATACACCAGTTAATGATGATGATGCTTCTGAAGATATCACCGATGGACAAGATACACCAGTTATTGATGATGATGCTTCTGGTGATATCACTGATGAACAAGATACACCAGTTATTGATGATGATGCTTCTGGTGATGTCACCGATGGACAAGATACACCAGTTAATGATGATGATGCTTCTGGTGATACCACCGATGAACAAGATACACCAGTTATTGATGATGATGCTTCTGGTGATATCACTGATGAACAAGATACACCAGTTATTGATGATGATGCTTCTGGTGATACCACCGATGGACAAGATACACCAGTTAATGATGATGATGCTTCTGGTGATGTCACCGATGGACAAGATACACCAGTTATTGATGATGATGCTTCTGGTGATGTCACCGATGAACAAGATACACCAGTTAATGATGTAGATGCTTCTGAAGATATCACCGATGGACAAGATACACCAGTTATTGATGATGATGCTTCTGGTGATACCACCGAAGAACAAGATACACCAGTTAATGATGATGATGCTTCTGAAGATATCACCGATGGACAAGATACACCAGTTATTGATGATGATGCTTCTGGTGATACCACCGATGAACAAGATACACCAGTTAATGATGATGATGTTTCTGAAGATATCACCGATGAACAAGATATACCAGTTATTGATGATGATGCTTCTGGTGATATCACCGATGAACAAGATACACCAGTTAATGATGATGATGCTTCTGAAGATATCACCGATGGACAAGATACACCAGTTATTGATGATGATGCTTCTGGTGATATCACCGATGAACAAGATACACCAGTTAATGATGATGATGCTTCTGAAGATATCACCGATGGACAAGATACACCAGTTAATGATGATGATGCTTCTGGTGATACCACCGATGGACAAGATACACCAGTTATTGATGATGATGCTTCTGGTGATATCACCGATGAACAAGATACACCAGTTAATGATGATGATGCTTCTGAAGATATCACCGATGGACAAGATACACCAGTTATTGATGATGATGCTTCTGGTGATATCACCGATGAACAAGATACACCAGTTAATGATGATGATGCTTCTGAAGATATCACCGATGGACAAGATATACCAGTTAATGATGATGATGCTTCTGGTGATACCACCGATGAACAAGATACACCAGTTAATGATGTAGATGCTTCTGGTGATATCACCGATGGACAAGATATACCAGTTAATGATGATGATGCTTCTGGTGATATCACCGATGAACAAGATACACCAGTTAATGATGATGATGCTTCTGAAGATATCACCGATGGACAAGATATACCAGTTATTGATGATGATGCTTCTGGTGATATCACCGATGGACAAGATACACCAGTTAATGATGATGATGCTTCTGAAGATATCACCGATGAACAAGATACACCAGTTAATGATGATGATGCTTCTGAAGATATCACCGATGGACAAGATACACCAGTTATTGATGATGATGCTTCTGGTGATGTCACCGATGGACAAGATACACCAGTTAATGATGATGATGCTTCTGAAGATATCACCGATGGACAAGATATACCAGTTAATGATGATGATGCTTCTGGTGATACCACCGATGAACAAGATACACCAGTTATTGATGATGATGCTTCTGGTGATACCACCGATGGACAAGATACACCAGTTATTGATGATGATGCTTCTGGTGATATCACTGATGAACAAGATACACCAGTTAATGATGATGATGCTTCTGAAGATATCACCGATGGACAAGATACACCAGTTAATGATGATGATGCTTCTGGTGGTATCACAGATGGACAAGATACACCAGTTAATGATGATGATGCTTCTGAAGATATCACTGATGAACAAGATACACCAGTTAATGATGATGATGCTTCTGGTGATATCACTGATGAACAAGATACACCAGTTAATGATGATGATGCTTCTGAAGATATCACCGATGGACAAGATACACCAGTTAATGATGATGATGCTTCTGGTGATATCACAGATGGACAAGATACACCAGTTAATGACGATGATGCTTCTGAAGATATCACCGATGGACAAGATACACCAGTTAATGATGATGATGCTTCTGGTGATACCACCGATGGACAAGATACACCAGTTATTGATGATGATGCTTCTGGTGATATCACCGATGGACAAGATACACCAGTTAATGATGATGATGCTTCTGGTGATACCACCGATGGACAAGATACACCAGTTATTGATGATGATGCTTCTGGTGATATCACCGATGAACAAGATACACCAGTTAATGATGATGATGCTTCTGAAGATATCACCGATGGACAAGATACACCAGTTATTGATGATGATGCTTCTGGTGATATCACCGATGAACAAGATACACCAGTTAATGATGATGATGCTTCTGAAGATATCACCGATGGACAAGATATACCAGTTAATGATGATGATGCTTCTGGTGATACCACCGATGAACAAGATACACCAGTTAATGATGTAGATGCTTCTGGTGATATCACCGATGGACAAGATATACCAGTTAATGATGATGATGCTTCTGGTGATATCACCGATGAACAAGATACACCAGTTAATGATGATGATGCTTCTGAAGATATCACCGATGGACAAGATATACCAGTTATTGATGATGATGCTTCTGGTGATATCACCGATGGACAAGATACACCAGTTAATGATGATGATGCTTCTGAAGATATCACCGATGAACAAGATACACCAGTTAATGATGATGATGCTTCTGAAGATATCACCGATGGACAAGATACACCAGTTATTGATGATGATGCTTCTGGTGATGTCACCGATGGACAAGATACACCAGTTAATGATGATGATGCTTCTGAAGATATCACCGATGGACAAGATATACCAGTTAATGATGATGATGCTTCTGGTGATACCACCGATGAACAAGATACACCAGTTATTGATGATGATGCTTCTGGTGATACCACCGATGGACAAGATACACCAGTTATTGATGATGATGCTTCTGGTGATATCACTGATGAACAAGATACACCAGTTAATGATGATGATGCTTCTGAAGATATCACCGATGGACAAGATACACCAGTTAATGATGATGATGCTTCTGGTGGTATCACAGATGGACAAGATACACCAGTTAATGATGATGATGCTTCTGAAGATATCACTGATGAACAAGATACACCAGTTAATGATGATGATGCTTCTGGTGATATCACTGATGAACAAGATACACCAGTTAATGATGATGATGCTTCTGAAGATATCACCGATGGACAAGATACACCAGTTAATGATGATGATGCTTCTGGTGATATCACAGATGGACAAGATACACCAGTTAATGACGATGATGCTTCTGAAGATATCACCGATGGACAAGATACACCAGTTAATGATGATGATGCTTCTGGTGATACCACCGATGAACAAGATACACCAGTTATTGATGATGATGCTTCTGGTGATACCACCGATGGACAAGATACACCAGTTATTGATGATGATGCTTCTGGTGATGTCACCGATGAACAAGATACACCAGTTAATGATGATGATGTTTCTGAAGATATCACCGATGGACAAGATATACCAGTTATTGATGATGATGCTTCTGGTGATACCACCGATGAACAAGATACACCAGTTATTGATGATGATGCTTCTGGTGATATCACCGATGAACAAGATACACCAGTTAATGATGATGATGTTTCTGAAGATATCACCGATGGACAAGATATACCAGTTATTGATGATGATGCTTCTGGTGATATCACCGATGAACAAGATACACCAGTTAATGATGATGATGCTTCTGAAGATATCACCGATGGACAAGATACACCAGTTATTGATGATGATGCTTCTGGTGATGTCACCGATGGACAAGATACACCAGTTAATGATGATGATGCTTCTGGTGATACCACCGATGGACAAGATACACCAGTTAATGATGATGATGCTTCTGAAGATATCACCGATGAACAAGATGTACCAGTTAATGATGATGATGCTTCTGGTGATACCACCGATGAACAAGATACACCAGTTAATGATGATGATGCTTCTGGTGATGTCACCAATGAACAAGATACACCAGTTATTGATGATGATGCTTCTGGTGATGTCACCGATGGACAAGATACACCAGTTAATGATGTAGATGCTTCTGAAGATATCACCGATGGACAAGATACACCAGTTATTGATGATGATGCTTCTGGTGATACCACCGATGGACAAGATACACCAGTTAATGATGATGATGCTTCTGGTGATACCACCAATGAACAAGATACACCAGTTATTGATGATGATGCTTCTGAAGATATCACCGATGGACAAGATGTACCAGTTAATGATGATGATGCTTCTGGTGATACCACCGATGGACAAGATACACCAGTTATTGATGATGATGCTTCTGGTGATGTCACCGATGAACAAGATACACCAGTTAATGATGTTGATGCTTCTGGCGATACCACCGATCGACAAGATACCCCAGTTAGTGATGTAGATGCTTCTGGCGATACCACTGAAGGACAAGATACACAAGTCGATTGCCCAAATGAAGAAAACTTAGATTTTGTTTTTAACGTACTTGGCAGCAAAATAATAGTGAAGTTACCTCCAGATAGCAACGATAGTCCTCCTATGGTTAAGATCAAAGGCAGCAAAGTTATCATTCAGTTACCAACCGCTAGTCAAGGTAACAGCCACGATGTGATAGGTAGTCATGGTTACAGCTACGATATGACAGGTAGTCAAGGTAACAACCACGATATGACAGATTAATAAGGTAACAACCACGGTATGACGGATCAATAAGGTAACAACCACGATATGACAGATCAATAATGTAACAACGAAGATATGACAGGTAGTCAAGGTAACAACCAGGATATGACAGGTAGTCAAGGTAACAACCACGATATGACAGATCAATAAGGTAACAACCACAACCTATGCACTTTAAAAGCACGACACCATGTACCTCAAAGACCTTCTCCACCTACACTCCCCCACCCGTCCCTTCACTCCTCTGACTTCCTGCCCCCCCCTAAAGGACAAAGCTCCGGACCTGGGCCGACAGCCTTTTGCCTTCCTTCTGGGACTCTCAAGACGAATGGCAAAACTCAACTTTTTAACTTCACTTTTACTTCTTTTGTGTCGTTATTTGACTCCATGCCGAGTTGTTGTCTGTTTTAGACGTGAATGACTGATATTTCTGCATGCATTACCTTTTATTTTCTATTATTTCTACTCTCATCGCTGACTGTGAAGTGTGTTGGAGTGTGTCTAAATGAAATGTGTTGCTATTATTTATATTACTATTTTTATTGCTATTTAAATAAAAGTTTATGATTGACTTTGCAGAATTGTGTGATTTTTTAATCAACCATTTTACCACAAAATCATCACCAATTTTTATACTTTTATTTTGTACATAGTTTACCCTAATATATACGACCATATCATTTTTTAAATAAAATGTAGATTGTGTCATGTCGGAGGGGTTCTCGCAGATTACTGCGTGGATTATTTCCCTGGGATGCAAACAGACTTGAGCGGACATCACATCGACGTCCCACTGGGTTGAGTTTTTCCTTGCCCTGATGTGGGCTCTGTACCGAGGGTGTCATTATGGCTTGTGCCCTTTGAGAAACTTGTGATTTAGGGCTATATAACATACTTGCCAACCTTGAGACCTCCGATTTCGGGAGGTGGGGGGTGGGGGCGTGGTCGGGGGGCGTGGTTGGGGGCGTGGTTAAGATATATACAGGTAAAAGCCAGTAAATTAGAATATTTTGAAAAACTTGATTTATTTCAGTAATTGCATTCAAAAGGTGTAACTTGTACATTATATTTATTCATTGCACACAGACTGATGCATTCAAATGTTTATTTCATTTAATTTTGATGATTTGAAGTGGCAACAAATGAAAATCCAAAATTCAAGTGTCACAAAATTAGAATATTACTTAAGGCTAATACAAAAAAGGGATTTTTAGAAATGTTGGCCAACTGAAAAGTATGAAAATGAAAAATATGAGCATGTACAATACTCAATACTTGGTTGGAGCTCCTTTTGCCTCAATTACTGCGTTAATGCGGCGTGGCATGGAGTCGATGAGTTTCTGGCACTGCTCAGGTGTTATGAGAGCCCAGGTTGCTCTGATAGTGGCCTTCAACTCTTCTGCGTTTTTGGGTCTGGCATTCTGCATCTTCCTTTTCACAATACCCCACAGATTTTCTATGGGGCTAAGGTCAGGGGAGTTGGCGGGCCAATTTAGAACAGAAATACCATGGTCCGTAAACCAGGCACGGGTAGATTTTGCGCTGTGTGCAGGCGCCAAGTCCTGTTGGAACTTGAAATCTCCATCTCCATAGAGCAGGTCAGCAGCAGGAAGCATGAAGTGCTCTAAAACTTGCTGGTAGACGGCTGCGTTGACCCTGGATCTCAGGAAACAGAGTGGACCGACACCAGCAGAAGACATGGCACCCCAAACCATCACTGATGGTGGAAACTTTACACTAGACTTCAGGCAACGTGGATCCTGTGCCTCTCCTGTCTTCCTCCAGACTCTGGGACCTCGATTTCCAAAGGAAATGCAAAATTTGCATGGTTGGGTGATGGTTTGGGGTGCCATGTCATCTGCTGGTGTCGGTCCACTCTGTTTCCTGAGATCCAGGGTCAACGCAGCCGTCTACCAGCAAGTTTTAGAGCACTTCATGCTTCCTGCTGCTGACCTGCTCTATGGAGATGGAGATTTCAAGTTCCAACAGGACTTGGCGCCTGCACACAGCGCAAAATCTACCCGTGCCTGGTTTACGGACCATGGTATTTCTGTTCTAAATTGGCTCGCCAACTCCCCTGACCTTAGCCCCATAGAAAATCTGTGGGGTATTGTGAAGAGGAAGATGCAGAATGCCAGACCCAAAAACGCAGAAGAGTTGAAAGCCACTATCAGAGCAACCTGGGCTCTCATAACACCTGAGCAGTGCCAGAAACTCATCGACTCCATGCCACGCCGCATTAACGCAGTAATTGAGGCAAAAGGAGCTCCAACCAAGTATTGAGTATTGTACATGCTCATATTTTTCATTTTCATACTTTTCAGTTGGCCAACATTTCTAAAAATCCCTTTTTTGTATTAGCCTTAAGTAATATTCTAATTTTGTGACACACGGAATTTTGGATTTTCATTTGTTGCCACTTCAAATCATCAAAATTAAATGAAATAAACATTTGAATGCATCAGTCTGTGTGCAATGAATAAATATAATGTACAAGTTACACCTTTTGAATGCAATTACTGAAATAAATCAAGTTTTTCAAAATATTCTAATTTACTGGCTTTTACCTGTATATATAAGAAATACTTGACTTTCAGTGAATTCTAGCTATATATATATATATATATATATATATATATATATATATATATATATATATATATATATATATATATATATATATATATATATATAAATAAAATAAATACTTGAATTTCAGTGTTCATTTACAAACTACAACTCACAAACACTTTAGAGTTAGGCTCCACTATCAGAATGTGTACTTAAACTTATAAAGATCACATGGTTATTATTCAGTGAGTTGATTCACCAAAACTAACCTGTTATACAGTAGGAAAAAGCACACAGGACGTTTCAATTGTTCACAGACTGGTCGCGCTCATCAGGATGACAAGACACTTCCGGTCTGCAGGTGATAGCATTCAATTGGGAAGAAACGCCCTACTGCCCCCTACTGACCAATGTGAATACTGATAAATGTGTAATGACAGCTCCAAAAAACGAATTCAAACCACAAAATAAAATAAATAAATCAACACAAAAATGTGACACATTATGGGTGGGTCACATATGCATGTACAGTAGATGGCAGTATTGTCCTGTTTAAAAGTGTCACAACATTGCTGTTTACGGCAGACCAACTGCTTTACGGTAGACACTGTTGTTGTGTGTTGTCAACACGTCACTCAGGTCCGCCTGAATTTCGGGAGTTTTTCGGGAGAAAATTTGTCCCGGGAGGTTTTCGGGAGAGGCGCTGAATTTCGGGAGTCTCCCGGAAAATCCGGGAGGGTTGGCAAGTATGTATATAAACAAACATTGATTGATTGATTGATTGATTGATTGATTGATTGATTGATTGATTGATTGATTGAAGGTAGGAACATGATTTAATTTCTACTCAAAAAAAGGAGAAACAAAAAGGCACAACTTGGCTAAGGAAACAAAAACTAGCACTTAGACTATGGGTGTCAAACTCTGGCTCGCCGTGTAATTTCATTTGGCCCTTGAGGTAATATCAAATTAACATTAGAGCCGGCCCACCGGTATTATACACGGCGGTGCCGCTGTAACACCGCATTCACCGCTAATACTACAAATCCCATAATGCTCTGCTGTTGTTTTGGCACGCCAGCCATGCTCTCTCCTCTGGGTCAGTAGCGATCCGTGTTCTTGCGCAACGCTTGGACTGAAAGCCGGCCGACTCAGCCCGCCTCCCCGTGCCTCTCTCCCAGACGTGCTGCAGCCTCAGCGTCACTGTGTTACCCCTACCAAAAATGACGAAAAGGAAGGGAGAAAACAGGTGGGAGACGGAATATCTGTTTATATATGTATAAGACAGACCTGTTTGTCTCGTTTGTGTTACGGCGCACGCGCAGTCTGCTTCTCCCTCCTCTGCGGGAGCACCTCGACTAGAGGCTCCGCTGACAGCGCGCTCGGACACGCCCACACAGCTACAAGCCTGCAGACAATTTGCAATCCGCAGACCTGGGACTGATGAGGGCGAGCTGCTTAAAGGACCAGTGGACCCAGGGATCCTTGCGGGAACTTAGTTCTCAAATGGTGTACCGCAAGCGACAAGCTTTATGCTCTATCCTTGTTTCCTCTCCGTGGCTTGATGCGTCCCTCGTCTTCTCCCGTGTTTCCGCAGTGTTTTCCTTCCATTGCCCTGTGTGACGTGATAGCGGGAGAAGTAGACGACAGAGAGACGATGACGTCGTTTAGCTGTCAGCGTGCTTATTGACAGCTTGGTGTGTGAGTGAGATGTGTAATTAAACCAAAGAGATGAAGTGTGACTAAATGTGACACTTATCTGAGTATGGTTGTCAGAGGGTGTTGAGATCAAGGCGGAAGTCCAAATAAGGGCAAGGCAGGCTCGAGTGTTGGAGGACAGGCGGATGGTCGAGGACAGGAGCGCGGCGTCGTAGTCAGTGGGCAGGCGTGAGGTCGAAATCCAGGAAGGCAAGGGGGGATCCACAGGGAGGTCCAATGTGACAAGACACACAGCTTGACGACGAGGAAGGATGACGGGGAGCTGGAGAACGACACAACACAAGAGACGATGAGAACGACGGAGAGGAAGCACAGGGAGAGAGAATGCACATGTAGGTGAGCGAGAGACGTGTGGGCTTACTGTACTGGGTACGAGAAGCTACGTTCTGGCGTCGGATCTCAGGTTGTGTTGGCTCTTGAAGGCAGATCGCTCATCACGGGCAGGTGTGTAGATAAGAGATTGGCTGCAGGCGCAAGGAGGCGCGCCCGCAGCGGAGAGAATGCGTCTGTGGGCGTGGCCCGTGGTGCGCTTGTCAGGACGCACAGCAGGAAGAGAAACAGCAGTAGTGTGATCCATAATAGGATCCCCTCCCTTATGCGAGACTCCCGGCGAGCTTCGGGGTGCCTCGGGGTGAGCTCTGTGAAAGTCTTCGATAAAGGAGGGGTCGGCGATGTAAGAGGTCGGTACCCAGGACCTACCCTCAGGACCATAACCCTCCCAGTCCACAAGGTAGACCCATCCCCTCCCCTGTCGCCGGACCCTGAGAATCTCCTTGACCGTCCAGACTTGGTCCCCATCCTCGAGGACCCTAGGAGGGGGAAGAGCAGGGGCTGTTTGATTTGGGAGACATGAAAGACAGGGTGGGATCTCATGGAATGTGGAAGCAGGGGTTGATCTTGGATTTTACCGTATACGGTCCAACAAAACGTGGTGCAAGTTTTTGGGAGGAGATCGGGAGGTGGAGGTCCTTGGCCCGAAGCAGCACCTGCTGTCCGGGCTGGTAGTCGGGAGCCGGAATGTGCCGCCGGTTGGCATTGCGACACATCCTTTCGGATGCCTTCAGTAGGGCAGCGCGGGCGGACCTCCACACTCTGCGACATCGTCTCAGGTGGGCCCGGGTGGAAGGAACTGCCACCTCGATCTCCTGGGAGAAACCCCAGCCAGCACTCAAACGGGGACATACCAGTAGCTGCGCAGGTCATGGAGTTAAAAGAGTATTCCACCCATGGAATAAATTTGCTCCAGGAGTTGGGCTGTTGCGCAGCCATACAGCGCAGCATGGTCTCCACCCCCTGGTTAGCCCTCTCTGCTTGACCATTGCTTTGGGGTTGGTAGCCGGAAGTCAGACTTACCGTGGCCCCAACCCCCTTGCAGAAGGCCTGCCAGACCCGAGAAATTAATTGGGGGCCACGATCAGAGACAATGTCCGAGGGGATCCCGTGGATCCTGATCACATGCTGGACCAGCAGATCTGTCGTCTCAGCAGAGGATGGGAGTTTGGGCAATGGAATAAAGTGTGCCGCCTTGAAAAACCTGTCGATGATGGTGAGGATTGTGGTGTTACCTCTAGAGGGGGGAAGCCCTGTGATGAAATCAACAGCAATGTGGGACCAAGGTCGACTGGGGATGGGAAGGGGGTGTAAGAGACCGGCAGGAGGCCTGTAGACCCTAGATCTATACTGCCTCCCTTGTTCCTCGACTCCTCGCTCGCCCCTGGACTCTGACGCCTCTCTCTTGCCCCGGATCACCTGCCAAATGCAGAGGACAAATTTCACCACACCTAGTGTGTGTGTGACAATCATTGGTACTTTAACTTAACTTTAACTTTACACATACAAACTGTAGCACACAAAAAAGCACATTTAATAAAAAAAACGTTATTATGGTCTTACCTTTACTTATAAATGAAGTCCATGCGCCGCTGTTGTGCTGGATTAATGAACCCCCTGACGGGAGTGTTATATCAACTAAAGCCCTCACTTCAACTTTCCACGTGCAAGATTGAATCTATTTAAAAAAGTGTAACCGAGGGTTTATAAATGTGGCCTATACTGTATGAAACTACAAAATAACAAACACGGAGTCTCCAGTTTACACGAGGACCACTTTATTTACCTTCTTTCAAAAACCTCCGCTCCACTCCAACGTGTCATCACTTCCGCTCTTAGCGCCTTCAAAATAAGAGCTCAAGGCATATACTGTATAACAGCGCATAACAGGAACTTAACATCACAAAGAGGAAAGCCCATGAAAATAGGTTACACAAGTTATTTAATAAGAAGCCAAAAAGTGCAAAAACAATAATGTTCGTGTTGGAGGAGTTGTGAATTAGGTACACCTGCAGTCTGCAGGTGTACCTAATGTTGTGGCCCTGCAGTCATTCACAACTCCTCCAACACCAACATTATTGTTTTTGCACTTTTTGGCTTCTTATGAAATAACTTTTTTAAATAGATTCAATCTTGCACGTGGAAAGTTTAAGTGTGGGCTTTAGTTGATATAACACTCCCGTCAGGGGGTGCATTCTACGGCGTGGGTGCAGGAGGCGGGATTACTGCGAGCCTCAGCCAGTGCGTCTTTTGCAGCCGTTTTATGATCGCTCAGCACAAGAAATACGTTACACACATACAGTTGTTGACAAAATACCTCCGCTAACTAAACTATGGAAATGTATAATATAGTTCATATGGCGTGGCGCAGTGGTAGAGTGGCCGTGCGCAACCCGAGGGTCCCTGGTTCAATCCCCACCTAGTACCTACCTCGTCATGTCCGTTGTGTCCTTGAGCAAGACACTTCACCCTTGCTCCTGATGGGTGCTGGTTAGCGCCTTGCATGGCAGCTCCCTCCATCAGTGTGTGAATGTGTGTGTGAATGGGTAAATGTGGAAGTAGTGTCAAAGCGCTTTGAGTACCTTGAAGGTAGAAAAGTGCTATACAAGTACAACCCATTTATCATTTATCATTTATCATTTATATAGCAATACGGTCTCACTGCACAGCAGGCCAGCAGTTAGCCGAGTCATTGCGCAATCCATGTTGAGGCACTGAGTGACGTGCCTCAACTGGCTGCTGTTCACCGCACCGTCTCTTCTCAGTATTTGAACGGCAAATGTGAAAATTCAGCGATTTTGAATAAAAATAATCTAAAACTGGTGAAGTTAAATGGAAAATAACTTTATAGTATAATCACTGAATACATATAACAATTAAATAAAAATGTTTTCTTTTTAAAAATTTTTTCTTTCCATGATGGCTCTAGTGACTGCACGTCATTGGTTTATAGACTCATTTTTTGTGATGTCATAGTTACACCAGCAGAGGGCGCTTGGTGCCTTTGGTATCAATGTCTGTCAGTACGACATATGAAGAAAAACATGCATCAAGCTCCGGTTGTAACGCTGTTTTACTTGTTTTGCAGGTAAGCTGGTTTGCATATTACACATACAAGCAGTAGCATCATGTATTATGTACCTTTTAGAGTAAGCAATGTTAAGCTAAGGTCTGTTTTGTTAATTTTATGACTTAAAAACAAGTCACATTATATATATATATATATATATAAATAAAATAAATACTTGACTTTCAGTTAATTCTAGCTATATATATATATATATATATATATATATATATATATATATATATATATATATATATACATATAAATAAAATAAATACTTGAATTTCAGTGTTCATTTATTTACACATATACACACATAACACTCCTCTCTACTCATTGTTGTATTTGAAAGTGCAATGCTTTGCAGCCAGTAGCACAGCCTTTGAAGGAGCATAGGTATGGGCAGTGTAATATTCCGGGTTGGAGTCAATAACCAGGCGAGGTGATGAAGTTACGTCTCTTTACTTCATACTTCAGAACCGACTCCCACACTTGCCGTCAGGGTGCGCAATACATCCATCCATCCATCCATCCATCTTCTTCCGCTTATCCGAGGTCGGGTCGCGGGGGCAGCAGCCTAAGCAGGGAAGCCCAGACTTCCCTCTCCCCAGCCACTTCGTCCAGCTCTTCCTGTGGGACCCCGAGGCGTTCCCAGGCCAGCCGGGAGACATAGTCTTCCCAACGTGTCCTGGGTCTTCCCCGCGGCCTCTTACCGGTCAGACGTGCCCTAAACACCTCCCTAGGGAGGCGTTCGGGTGGCATCCTGACCAGATGCCCGAACCACCTCATCTGGCTCCTCTCCATGTGGAGGAGCAGCGGCTTTACTTTGAGCTCCTCCCGGATGGCAGAGCTTCTCACCCTATCTCTAAGTGAGAGCCCCGCCACTCGACGGAGGAAACTCATTTGGGCCGCTTGTACCCGTGATCTTGTCCTTTCGGTCATAACCCAAAGCTCATGACCATAGGTGAGGATGGGAACGTAGATCGACCGGTAAATTGAGAGCTTTGCTTTCCGGCTCAGCTCCTTCTTCACCACAACGGATCGATACTACGTCCGCATTACTGAAGACGCCGCACCGATCCGCCTGTCGATCTCACGATCCACTCTTCCCTCACTCGTGAACAAGAGTCCGAGGTACTTGAACTCCTCCACTTGGGGCAAGATCTCCTCCCCAACCCGGAGATGGCACTCCACCCTTTTCCGGGTGAGAACCATGGACTCGGACTTGGAGGTGCTGATTCTCATCCCAGTCGCTTCACACTCAGCTGTGAACCGATCCAGTGAGAGCTGAAGATCCTGGCCAGATGAAGCCATCAGGACCACATCATCTGCAAAAAGCAGAGACCTAATCCTGCAGCCACCAAACCGGATCCCCTCAACGCCTTGACTGCGCCTAGAAATTCTGTCCATAAAAGTTATGAACAGAATCGGTGACAAAGGGCAGCCTTGGCGGAGTCCAACCCTCACTGGAAACGTGTCCGACTTACTACTGGCAATGCGGACCAAGCTCTGGCACTGATCATACAGGGAGCGGACTGCCACAATCAGACAGTCCGATACCCCATACTCTCTGAGCACTCCCCACAGGACTTCCCGGGGTACACGGTCGAATGCCTTCTCCAAGTCCACAAAACACATGTAGACTGGTTGGGCAAACTCCCCTGCACCCTCAAGGACCCTGCCGAGAGTATAGAGCTGGTCCACAGTTCCACGACCAGGACGAAAACCCCACTGAATCCGAGGTTCGACTATCCGTCGTAGCCTCCTCTCCAGTACACCTGAATAGACCTTACCGGGAAGGCTGTAGAGTTTGATCCCACGATAGTTGGAACACACCCTCCGGTTCCCCTTCATAAAGAGAGGAACCACCACCCCGGTCTGCCAATCCAGTGGTATCGCCCCCGATGTCCACGCGATGCTGCAGAGTTTTGTTTTGCGCAATACAACGTAAACCAAAAAGTAACCACAGCACACTATACGGTATAGTGTGCTGTGGTTACTTTTTGGTTGGCCAAGCGGACGTGACGACAGGCTGTCCTCACTCAGGTCCGCACGGCTGGAAATCGGGAGATTTTCGGGAGAATGGTTGTCCCGGGAGATTTTCGGGAGAGGCACTGAAATTCGGGAGTCTCCCGGAAAATTCGTGAGGGTTGGCAAGTATGGTATGTATATATAAATATTTTTGGAATATTTGTAAAATTGTTCAACTCCAGACATTGTATTTTGTAGAAGCAGTCTGTCAGTACGTGATATGGAAACAAGCAGATGCATCAAGCTCCGGTTGTAACATTATCACAATTTCAGAATGGTTAAAACCATTAAAAATCAGTTCCCAGTGGCTTATTATATTTAGGGTTAGGGTTAGGGTTAGGGTTAGGGTTAAGGGTTAGGGTTAGGGTTAGGGTTAGGGTTACCCTAACCCTAACCCTAACCCTAACCCTAACCCCCTAACCCTAACCCTAACCCTAACCCTAACCCTAAACCCTAACCCTAACCCTAGGCAGGTAGCGAAAACCAAATTGAAGAAGAAACTGAAGTTATCGAGCCATATCGGTTTGAACCGTATGCAAGCGAAACCGACGAAAACGACACGGTAGAAAGCGAGGACGAATTCGGCGATCGCCTTCTAACCAACGATTGGTATGTGTTTGTTTGGCATTAAAGGAAACGAACAACTATGAACTAGGTTTACAGCATATGAAATACATTTGGCAACAACATGCACTTTGAGAGTGCAGACAGCCCAGTTTTCATCAATTAATATATTCTGTAGACATACCCTCATGTCAGCAGGCCAGGGAAGCTAGGGTCGATATTCTTCTCTTGATCATCTTCGGCACGGTGTGAGCCAAGACATCCAGGGGGGTTTAGCTCGCTCGTCTGCGGGAACAAACTGCCGCCATTGCTTGCCGTGCTGCCGAGGTCCTTTGTCCCTGAATTGCTCACACACTCCGACGGGGGTAGCCGGGCTCAGGCCCGGCGCGGAGAGCCGAGCGACGGGAGGCTACACACCACGAGTGTAGGGGCCCGGGGGTGAAGGCAGACACCCCCGGCCCGCAGAGAGTCTAACGCACAAATGCAGGGGTCCACTGACCAGCGCTAAATGACCTGCAGACGACCTGATTCTGGGTCGGGGTTTTACCCACTTTTCCCACTTCCCCCCCCCCACTCACAGTGCGACTTTGCTGGGTGCGTTCTGGACATTTTAGGCACGCCCCGGACTCTGTTGGGACTTGTGGGACTATGGACTAGACTCTCACACTATTATGTTAGATCCACTATGGACTGGACTCTCACTATTATGTTAGATCCACTATGGACTGGACTCTCACTATTATGTTAGATCCACTATGGACTGGACTCTCACACTATTATGTTAGATCCACTATGGGCGGGACTCTCACTATTATGTTAGATCCACTATGGACTGGACTCTCACTATTATGTTAGATCCACTATGGACTGGACTCTCACACTATTATTTTAGATCCACTATGGACTGGACTCTCACTATTATGTTAGATCCACTATGGACTGGACTCTCACTAATATGTTAGATCCACTATGGACTGGACTCTCACACTATTATGTTAGATCCACTATGGACTGGACTCTCACACTATTATGTTAGATCCACTATGGACTGGACTGTCACACTATTATGTTAGATCCACTATGGACTGGACTCTCACACTATTATGTTAGATCCACTATGGACTGGACTCTCACACTATTATGTTAGATCCACTATGGACTGGACTCTCACACTATTATGTTAGATCCACTATGGACTGGACTCTCACACTATTATGTTAGATCCACTATGGACTGGACTCTCACTATTATGTTAGATCCACTATGGACTGGACTCTCACTATTATGTTAGATCCACTACGGACTGGACTGTCACACTATTATGTTAGATCCACTATGGACTGGACTCTCACTATTATGTTAGATCCACTATGGACTGGACTCTCATACTATTATGTTAAATCCACTATGGACTGGACTCTCACACTATTATGTTAGATCCACTATGGACTGGACTCTCACAATATTATGTTAGATCCACTATGGACTGGACTCTCACTATAATATGTTAGATCCACTATGGACTGGACTCTCACACTATTATGTTAGATCCACTATGGACTGGACTCTCACACTATTATGTTAGATCCACTATGGACTGGACTCTCACACTATTATGTTAGATCCACTATGGACTGGACTCTCACAATATTATGTTAGATCCACTATGGACTGGACTCTCACTATTATGTTAGATCCACTATGGACTGGACTCTCACTATTATGTTAGATCCACTACGGACTGGACTCTCACACTATTATGTTAGATTCACTACGACTGGACTCTCACACTATTATGTTAGATCCACTATGGACTGGACTCTCACAATATTATGTTAGATCCACTATGGACTGGACTCTCACTATTATGTTAGATCCACTATGGACTGGACTCTCACTATTATGTTAGATCCACTACGGACTGGACTCTCACACTATTATGTTAGATTCACTACGACTGGACTCTCACACTATTATGTTAGATCCACTATGGACTGGACTCTCACTATTATGTTAGATCCACTATGGACTGGGCTCTCACTATTATGTTAGATCCACTATGGACTGGACTCTCACTATTATGTTAGATCCACTATGGACTGGACTCTCACACTATTATGTTAGATCCACTATGGACTGGACTCTCACACTATTATGTTAGATCCACTATGGACTGGACTCTCACACTATTATGTTAGATCCACTATGGACTGGACTCTCACTATTATGTTAGATCCACTATGGACTGGACTCACACTATTATGTTAGATCCACTATGGACTGGACTCTCACACTATTATGTTAGATCCACTATGGACTGGACTCTCCCTATTATGTTAGATCCACTATGGACTGGACTCTCACTATTATGTTAGATCCACTATGGACTGGACTCTCTCACTATTATGTTAGATCCACTATGGACTAGACTCTCACACTATTATGTTAGATCCACTATGGACTGGACTCTCACTATTATGTTAGATCCACTATGGACTGGACTCTCACTATTATGTTAGATCCATTAGGACTGGACTCTCACTATTATGTTAGATCCACTATGGACTGGACTCTCACTATTATGTTAGATCCACTATGGACTGGACTCTCACACTGTTATGTTAGATCCACTATGGACTGGACTCTCACTATTATGTTAGATCCACTATGGACTGGACTCTCACACTATTATGTTAGATCCACTATGGACTGGACTCTCACACTATTATGTTAGATCCACTATGGACTGGACTCTCTCACTATTATGTTAGATCCACTATGGACTGGACTCTCACACTATTATGTTAGATCCACTATGGACTGGACTCTCACTATTATGTTAGATCCACTATGGACTGGACTCTCACTATAATGTTAGATCCACTATGGACTGGACTCACACACTATTATGTTAGATCCACTATGGACTGGACTCTCACTATTATGTTAGATCCACTTTGGACTGGACTCTCACTATTATGTTAGATCCACTATGGACTGGACTCTCACACTATTATGTTAGATCCACTATGGACTGGACTCTCTCTATTATGTTGGATCCACTATGGACTGGACTTTCACACTATTATGTTAGATCCACTATGGACTGGACTCTCATTATTATGTTAGATCCACTATGGACTGGACTCTCACTATAATGTTAGATCCACTATGGACTGGACTCACACACTATTATGTTAGATCCACTATGGACTGGACTCTCACTATTATGTTAGATCCACTTTGGACTGGACTCTCACTATTATGTTAGATCCACTATGGACTGGACTCTCACACTATTATGTTAGATCCACTATGGACTGGACTCTCTCTATTATGTTGGATCCACTATGGACTGGACTTTCACACTATTATGTTAGATCCACTATGGACTGGACTCTCATTATTATGTTAGATCCACTATGGACTGGACTCTCACTATTATGTTAGATCCACTATGGACTGGACTCTCACACTATTATGTTAGATCCACTATGGACTGGACTCTCACAATATTATGTTAGATCCACTATGGACTGGACTCTCACTATTATGTTAGATCCACTATGGACTGGACTCTCACTATTATGTTGGATCCACTATGGACTGGACTCTCACTATTATGCTAGAGCCACTATGGACTGGACTCTCACTATTATGTTAGATCCACTATGGACTGGACTCTCACTATTATGTTAGATCCACTATGGACTGGACTCTCACACTATTATGTTAGATCCACTGTGGACTGGACTTTCACGCTATTATGTTAGATCCACTATGGACTGGACTCTCACTAATATGTTAGGTCCACTATGGACTGGACTCTCACACTTCTATGTTAGATCCACTATGGACTAGACTCTCACTAATATGTTAGATCCACTATGGACTGGACTCTCACAATATTATGTTAGATCCACTATGGACTGGTCTTTCGCTAATATGTTAGGTCCACTATGGACTGGACTCTCACACTATTATGTTAGATCCACTATGGACTGGACTCTCACAATATTATGTTAGATCCACTATGGACTGGTCTTTCGCTAATATGTTAGGTCCACTATGGACTGGACTCTCACTATTATGTTAGATCCACTATGGACTGGACTCTCACACTATTATGTTAGATCCACTATGGACTGGACTCTCACACTATTATGTTAGATCCACTATGGACTGGACTCTCACACTATTATGTTAGATCCACTATGGACTGGACTCTCACACTATTATGTTAGATCCACTATGGACTGGACTCTCACTATTATGTTAGATCCACTATGGACTGGACTCTCACTATTATGTTAGATCCACTATGGACTGGACTCTCACACTATTATGTTAGATCCACTATGGACTGGACTGTCACACTATTATGTTAGATCCACTATGGACTGGACTTTCGCTAATATGTTAGGTCCACTATGGACTGGACTCTCACTATTATGTTAGATCCACTATGGACTGGACTCTCTCACTATTATGTTAGATCCACTATGGACTGGACTCTCACACTATTATGTTAGATCCACTATGGACTGGACTTTCACTATTATGTTAGATCCACTATGGACTGCACTCTCACTATTATGTTAGAGCCACTATGGACTGGACTCTCACCATTATGATAGATCCACTATGGACTGGACTCTCACACTATTATGTTAGATCCACTATGGACTGGACTCTCACACTATTATGTTAGATCCACTATGGACTGGACTCTCACACTATTATGTTAGATCCACTATGGACTGGACTCTCACACTATTATGTTAGATCCACTATGGACTGGACTCTCACTATTATGTTAGATCCACTATGGACTGGACTCTCACACTATTATGTTAGATCCACTATGGACTGGACTCTCACAATATTATGTTAAATCCACTATGGACTGGACTCTCACACTATTATGTTAGATCCACTATGGACTGGACTGTCACACTATTATGTTAGATCCACTATGGACTGGACTTTCAAGATATTGTGTCAGACCCACTCGACATAGTCATTCACATCGACGTCCCACTGGGGTGAGTTTTTCCTTGTCCTTATGTGGGCTCTGTACCGAGGATGTGGTTGTGGCTTGTGCAGCCCTTTGAGACACTTGTGATTTAGGGCTATATAAGTAAACATTGATTGATTGATTGAATATTCAATGCAAAACTTGTTTCATTTTGTCTCATAATACTTGTTAGTTTATTTTTATACATCTTATATTTATTTTTCAGCTTCCTTCGTTCTTCATTTTAGAAATCTTCTAAATAGGGCATTTTTCTTTTTGCACTCTCCCTCTTGTTATCCACGGTTTGTCCACAGGGTGGCGCTCCTTACTATGTTTCCTTCCCTTATATTCAATTGAATAGACTGCAGAGACAAGATATTTCATGTTCACACTGACAAACTTTGTTCTTTTTTGCAAATAATCATGAACTTAGAATTTGATGGCAGCAACACATTGCAGAAAAGTTATCTCAGGGGCATTTTTACCACTGTGTTACATGGCCTTTCCTTTTTCTTTTTCTTTTTTTTTGTCCTGTCCAGCTTCTCAGGCAAATCATATAGTAGATGTAGGCTGTGGTTGAGGGCGGGGGCGTGGTTAAGAGGGGAGGACTATATTGACAGCTAGAATTCACCAAGTCAAGTATTTCATACATATATATATACATACATATACATATAAATATACATACATATATATATATATATATATATATACACACATATAAATATACATATATATATACTACTATATATACGTCACTTTCAACCTGAGAAATAACAGCTACCAACCATTCACGAAACCCAACACAACACTCCAATACGTGCACCATGACAGCAACCACCCACCCACCACCACGAAAAGAATACCTACCGGAATCAATAAAAGGCTATCGATGCTGTCATCTAGCAAAGCTGAATTTGACCAAGCAACCCCCCCGTACCAAAAAGCCCTTGATGAAAGCGGATACAATTTCACCCTTACCTATGAACCCACGCCAGGAAACCAGCCAAAAAAGAACAGAAAACGGAACGACATCATCTGGTACAACCCCCCATACAGCAAAAACGTCTCAACGAACATTGGACACAAATTCCTCAATCTGATTGACAAACACTTTCCCAAAGACAACATCCTAAGAAAAGTATTCAACAAGAACAACATTAAATTGAGCTACAGCTGCATGAACAATATACGACAAATCATCTCAAACCACAACAAAACAATTGCAAATGAGCCGTCGGCCCTCAGACAGAGCGACTCCAAAACCAACAAAGGATGTAATTGTCGAAAGAAACCTGATTGCCCCCTCAACGGGGGGTGCTTACAAACATCAGTTGTCTACCAATCTAAGGTAATACGCAAGGACATTAACACATCCGACACATATGTAGTATTAACCGAGGGTGAATTCAAAACCAGATGGAACAATCACAAGGCTTCTTTCAGGAACAAAAACCTGCGAAATACCACAGAACTCAGCAAACACATTTGGGACCTCAAAGACAATAATGTTGAATATTCAATAACATGGCAAATTCTTGCATCCAGCACACCTTACAATAGTGGTAATAAAAGATGCAACCTATGCTTGAAAGAGAAACTGTTTATTATTTACCGTCCAGACCTGTCATCCCTCAACAAGCGCAGCGAAATTGTAACAGCATGCCGCCATAGACGGAAACACCTCCTAGGTAACACATGAGCCAATCACCACGCCCCTAGGCCAGCCTGTACCCACCCACTCTGTGCCCTATATAAACCATGGTATGCGAATGCTCCCATTAAAATCTCCTGACGATTGAGGGTACCCCCCCTCATGAAACAGGCCTGTAGAGATGAAATAGTCTTGTGATTTTATTCCCACACATACATATATATATATACATATATACATATACATATATATATACATACATATATATATATATACACATATATATGTATATATACATATATATATATACATTAGAGATGCGCGGTTTGCGGGCACAACCGCGGAGTCCGCGGATTATCCGCGGATCGGGCGGATGAAATTTAAAAAAATAAGATTTTATCCCCGCAGTTAAACCAATTGGTAAATATATATACATAGTTAAATGTTGTTACCCACATACGAAAAACGAGCAGGCACCTGCAGCATATGCCACAACAGAAGAAAAAAAAAGAAAAGAGATGGACACTCTTACGGAGCGGAGAAGGGACGCCTCGCCGTGGTCCGGGACCGAGGCCTCTTCCCCCGAGAGGGCCCCACCGGGAGCCGTAGCTGAAGCGATCCGCGAGAAGGGCCCGACGCACGTCCAGGGTCACTACCGCGACCACCGCACCGACACCCCGCCTCGTCCGCCTTCGCCGCGGCCGGCGTCACGCGCAGCAGGTAAGCAGCTTACCTGCCCGCCACCCCTGTTGCCGGGGGCTCGTAACATGGGTCACTCCGCGCGCTCCGCCCGCGCAGCTTACCTGCCCGCCACCCCTGTTGCCGGGGGCGCGTAACAGGGGTCACTCCGCGCGCAGTGCGCTCACGAAAGGGGTGGGGCTCACCCTGTTTGATATAGAGAGCAGGACGGTGGCCATGGAAGTCGGAACCCGCTAAGGAGTGTGTAACAACCCATCTGCCGAATCAACTAGCCCTGAAAATGGATGGCGCTGGAGCGTCGGGCCCATACCCGGCCGTCGCCGGCAGCGAGACGCGCTTGGAGGTGCGCTCAGCGCGGCTCCCATATGATTGCGCACTGGTGTGCGTCTGGGTCGTGACAGCGTGGCACGCGAAAGTCTGTGCTGCATTGGATCAGTCTCCTTTCTTTAACAGGCAAAAGCTTTATAACCTCACCATACCTGCCAACTTTTGAAATCAGAAAAACCTAGTAGCCAGGGTCCAAGGGCCGCAGGCCCCGGTAGGTCCAGGACAAAGTCCTGGTGGAGGGTTCAGGGCTTCGCCCCCCCGACGCAAAATGATTATTAGCATTCAGACAGGTTAAAATGTTGCTAAAACCATCACTTTTCTATCAGTCACAGTGACTTTTCAAAACAAAAATATTACAGCAAAAATCATATGGGTTGATTGACATGTTTATTATTATTTTGACAGTTAATGCCAGTTATCCTGTCAACCTTTCACAAGACTTCAATTTGTTCATTGAAAGTATAAACAGTATAAACACTTTTTACAGTAAACAAATGGTAAAACAGTACTAAACAATTCCATTAAAAAAAAAATTGGTGTCATTATTAACTTTCTGTCCAAGCTTGTATAATCTACTGCCTTGTTCAATTGTAAAAAATATTCTGTGCCTAAAATTCACATTTCTATCACAATTATCATACTGTAAACATGGTAAGCTAACTTCATTAAAATTAATAGTCCTGTCAATAGCATGGAATTACAATTCTAATGTAGTTTTTTTGTAAGCCTTTCAAAAGAATTCAAAATATGAAAAATTAATGAAAATTAATTTAAGCCGTCAGACACTTGAAAAGTGGCACATCACATCTCTAATGTAATCATTTGAACTTTTCAACAGAAATAGCACTGCAAAAATATTAAGGACATACTTCTGTATTTTGGTAGTTATGCTGTCAACATTTAACAAGATTTCTTCAACTTGGACCTGAAAGCATAAATAGTATAAACACTTTTAACAGTATGTCGTGCTGTGAAATACAGCCGACAGGATTGCGCACCAAACACGAAGCAAGGCCAAAGTGCATGCATGGTGCAGGAGAACAAAGGACTTCTTTCATTTAAGGTTTGTGATAAATCATCAAACTCATTCGTTAAAAGGACTATAAAGCGAATTTTTCTGGACATTATCATGCAAGAAAAGTTTATTTTTGGGACCGCGATCACCGCGTAATGATTTTTAAAGGTTGCATTACAAACATTTAACTGTCCCATGTGATCAGCCAGTGCGATTGGAAATCCATGCTCAATTATTGCCTCCGTAAATAAAACTTCGGGCGGATGGCGGGCGGGTGCAGTTCTGATCAAACGTTACATCGGGTGGATGGCGGATGGTTGACGACTTTCTGACGCGGTTGCGGATGAAATAAATTGCCTATCCGCGCATCTCTAATATACATATATACATACATATATATACATATACATATACATATACACATATATGTATACATACATATATATATATATACATATATATACATATATATACATACATATATATATATTCATATATATATACATACATACATACATACATACATATATATATATATATATATATACATACATACATACATACATACATACACATATATATATATATATTGTTATTGCCTTCTGGTTAGCTAAGGTGACCCGGTAAGGTCTATTCAGGTGTACTGGAGAGGAGGCTACGCCGGATAGTCGAACCTCGGATTCAGGAGGAACAGTCTGGTTTTCGTCCTGGTCGTGGAACTGTGGACCAGCTCTATACTCTCGGCAGGGTCCTTGAGGGTGCATGGGAGTTTGCCCAACCAGTCTACATGTGCTTTGTGGACTTGGAGAAGGCATTCGACCGTGTACCCCGGGAAGTCCTGTGGGGAGTGCTCAGAGAGTATGGGGTAACGGACTGTCTTATTGTGGCAGTTCGCTCCCTGTATAATCAGTGTCAGAGCTTGGTTCGCATTGCCGGCAGTAAGTCGGACACGTTTCCAGTGAGGGTTGGACTCCACCAAGGCTGCCCTTTGTCACCGATTCTGTTCATAACCTTTATGGACAGAATTTCTAGGCGCAGTCAGGGCGTTGAGGGGATCTGGTTTGGTGGCTGCAGGATTAGGTCACTGCTATTTGCAGATGATGTGGTCCTGATGGCTTCCTCCGGCCAAGATCTTCAGCTCCCACTGGATCGGTTCGCAGCCGAGTGTGAAGCGACTGGGATGGGAATCAGCACCTCCAAGTCCGAGTCCATGGTTCTCTCCCGGAAAAGGGTGGAGTGCCATCTCCGGGTTGGGGAGGAGATCTTGCCCCAAGTGGAGGAGTTCAAGTACCTCGGAGTCTTGTTCACGAGTGGGGTAAGAGTGGATCGTGAGATCGACAGGCGGATCGGTGCGGCGTCTTCAGTAATGCGGACGCTGTATCGATCCGTTGTGGTGAAGAAGGAGCTGAGCCGGAAGGCAAAGCTCTCGATTTACCGGTCGATCTACGTTCCCATCCTCACCTATGGTCATGAGCTTTGGGTCATGACCGAAAGGACAAGATCACGGGTACAAGCGGCCGAAATGAGTTTCCTCCGCCGAGTGGCGGGGCTCTCCCTTAGAGATAAGGTGAGAAGCTCTGTCATTCGGGGGGAGCTCAAAGTAAAGCCGCTGCTCCTCCACATCGAGAGGAGCCAGATGAGGTGGTTCGGGCATCTGGTCAGGATGCCACCCGAACGCCTCCCTAGGAAGGTGTTTCGGGCACGTCCGACCGGTAGGAGGCCACGGGGAAGACCCAGGACACGCTGGGAAGACTATCTCTCCCGGCTGGCCTGGGAACGCCTCGGGATCCCCCGGGAGGAGCTGGACGAAGTGGCTGGGGAGAGGGAAGTCTGGGCTTCCCTGCTTAAGCTGCTGCCCCCGCGACCCGACCTCGGATAAGCGGAAGAAGATGGATGGATGGATGGATGGTTAGCTAATGTTTGCCCTGCAGGTAATAGTCACTTTTCCACCCCTTTATATATTAGGTATAGTTGTAAGTAAAAAAAAAGGTCAAAGACAAAGCTATTCGGTTTCTTGTGAGTATATACACTTCACTGCCGATGTGGGGGGGCGCCACCTAAAATCTTGCCTAGGGCGCCAGATTGGTTAGGGCCGGGCCTGGTCGCAGGCCTGAAGGCTCTTGGTGCGAGGACGTGAGGACGTGAGGACGTGAGGCAAGGCAGGCACAGGGCTGATGAACTGTAGAGAAGGAATGCGGCGCTTTGAAGGCGAGTCTGATGATGAGCCACAGTTGCATGTGGCCGGGTGACCGCGCCCTGCACCCAGGGAACCGTGTGACAAAACATTACATTTCTGCATGGCTAAGGTGTGCTCGTTAATGGGTTAATGAGTCTATGACCGACATCTGGTTTCAGGCAGAAAGAACATACTTTGCACACTACTTGAAATTATGGAAGGAATGTTGCAAAGTGAGTAAAGTCAAAACATGGACTGGGTAAGGCTGAACGGTTTTGACTGTTTAAAAACAGCAGTGAGTTATTATTTTTTTAACACATTGATTACATCAGAACACTTACTTAATTCACAAGAACCCATGGAAAACATCAACAGGCCAGACTTTGAAGGAGAACTGCACTTTTTTCGTTTGGAATGTTGCCTCTCGTTCACAATCATTTAATGCATCCTACACTCTATATTCAATTGAATAGACGGCAAAGACAAGATATTTAATGTCCCAACTAGAAAACTTTGTTATTTTCTGCAAATATTAGCTCATTTGGAATTTGGCGCCTGCAGCATGTTTCAACAAAGCTGGCACAAGTGGCAAAAGACAGTTGAGGAATGCTCGTCAAAGACTTATTTGGAACATCCCACAGGTCATCCATCCGTCCATCTTCTTCCGCTTATCCGAGGTCGGGTCGCGGGGGCAGCAGCTTAAGCAGGGAAGCCCAGACTTCCCTCTCCCCAGCCACTTCGTCCAGCTCTTCCTGTGGGACCCCGAGGCGTTCCCAGGCCAGCCGGGAGACATAGTCTTCCCAACGTGTCCTGGGTCTTCCCCGCGGCCTCCTACCGGTGGGACGTGCCCTAAACACCTCCCTAGGGAGGCGTTCGGGTGGCATCCTGACCAGATGCCCGAACCACCTCATCTGGCTCCTCTCCATGTGGAGGAGCAGCGGCTTTACTTTGAGCTCCCCCCGAATGACAGAGCTTCTCACCCTATCTCCAAGGGAGAGCCCCGCCACCCGGCGGAGGAAACTCATTTCGGCCGCGTGTACCCGTGATCTTGTCCTTTCGGTCATAACCCAAAGCTCATGACCATAGGTGAGGATGGGAACGTAGCTCGACCGGTAAATTGAGAGCTTTGCCTTCCGGCTCAGCTCCTTCTTCACCACAACGGATCGATACAGCGTCCGCATTACTGAAGACGCCGCACCGATCCGCCTGTCGATTCCACTCTTCCCCCACTCGTGAACAAGACTCCTAGGTACTTGAACTCCTCCACTTGGGGCAAGATCTCCTCCCCAACCCGGAGATGGCACTCCACCCTTTTCCGGGCGAGAATCATGGACTCGGACTTGGAGGTGCAGATTCTCATCCCAGTCGCTTCACACTGGGCTGCGAACCGATCCAGTGAGAGCTGAAGATCCTGGCCAGATGAAGCCATCAGGACCACATCATCTGCAAAAAGCAGAGACCTAATCCTGCAGCCACCAAACCAGATCCCCTCAACGCCTTGACTGCGCCTAGAAATTCTGTCCATAAAAGTTATGAACAGAATGGGTGACAAAGGGCAGCCTTGGCGGAGTCCAACCCTCACTGGAAACGTGTCCGACTTACTACCGGCAATGCGGACCAAGCTCTGGCACTGATCATACAGGGAGCGGACTGCCACAATCAGACAGTCCGATTCACCACAGGTGAACAGGCTAATTGGGAACAGGTGGGTGCCATGATTGGGTATAAAAGCAGCTTCCATGAAATGCTCAGTCATTCACCAACAAGGACGGGGCGAGGGTCACCGAGCTAATTCAAGGAATTTAGGGATTTCACCATCTACACTCCGTAATATCATCAAAATTCAGAGAATCTGGAGAAATCACTGCACGTAAGCCATGATATTACGCACATTGGATCCCTCAGGCGCTACTGCATCAAAAAGCCACATCAGTGTGTAAAGGATATCACCACATAGGCTCAGGAACACTTCAAAAACCCACTGTCAGTAACTACGGTTGGTCGCTACATCTGTAAGTGCAAGTTAAAACTCTACTATGCAAAGCAAAATACGTTTATCAACAACACCCAGAAACGGATGTCGAGTGGATCTAACATAATAGTGAGAGTCCAGTCCATAGTGGATCTATTATAATAGAGTGAGACTCCAGTCCATAGTGGATCTAACATAATAGTGTGAGAGTCCAGTCCATAGTGGATCTAACATAATAGTGTGAGAGTCCAGTCCATAGTGGATCTAACATAATAGTGAGAGTCCAGTCCATAGTGGATCTAACATAATAGTGAGAGTCCAGTCCATAGTGGATCTAACATAATAGTGAGAGTCCAGTCCATAGTGGATCAAACACAATAGTGTGAGAGTCCAGTCCGTAGTGGATCTAACATAATAGTGTGAGAGTCCAGTCCATAGTGGATCTAACATAATAGTGAAAGTCCAGTCCATAGTGGATCTAACATAATAGTGTGAGAGTTCAGTCCGTAGTGGATCTAACATGATAGGGAGAGTCCAGTCCATAGTGGATCTAACATAATTGTGTGAGAGTCCAGTCCATAGTGGATCTAACATAATAGTGTGAGAGTCCAGTCCATAGTGGATCTAACATAATAGTGTGAGAGTCCAGTCCATAGTGGATTTAGCATAGTAGTGAGAGTCCAGTCCATAGTGGATCTAACATAATAGTGAGAGTCCAGTCCATAGTGGATCTAACATAGTAGTGAGAGTCCAGTCCATAGTGGATCTAACATAATAGTGAGAATCCAGTCCATAGTGGATCTAACATAATAGTGAGAGTCCAGTCCATAGTGGATCTAACATAATAGTGAGAGTCCAGTCCATAGTGGATCTAACATAATAGTGTGAGAGTCCAGTCCATAGTGGACCTAACATAATAGTGTGAGAGTCCAGTCCATAGTGGATTTAGCATAGTAGTGAGAGTCCAGTCCATAGTGGATCTAACATAATATTGTGAGAGTCCAGTCCATAGTGGATATAACATAATAGTGAGAGTCCAGTCCATAGTGGATCTAACATAATAGTGTGAGAGTCCAGTCCATAGTGGATCCAACATAAGTGCAAGTTAAAACTCTACTATGCAAAGCCGAAGCCATTTATCAACAACACCCAGAAACGCTTCACTGGGGCCGAGCTCATCTAAGATGGACTGATGCAAAGTGGAAAAGTGTTCTGTGGTCCGACGAGTCCATATTTCAAATCGTTTTTGGAAACTGTGGACGTCGTGTCCTCCATAGTGGATCTAGTTAATTGTGTGAGAGTCCAGTCCATAGTGGATCTAACACAATAGTGTGAGAGCCCAGTCCGTAGTGGATCTAACATAATAGTGTGAGAGTCCAGTCCATAGTGGATCTAACATAATAGTGAGAGTCCAGTCCATAGTGGATCTAACATAATAGTGAGAGTCCAGTCCATAGTGGATCTAACATAATAGTGTGAGAGTCCAGTCCATAGTGGATCCAACATAAGTGCAAGTTAAAACTCTACTATGCAAAGCCGAAGCCATTTATCAACAACACCCAGAAACGCTTCACTGGTGGATCTAACATAATAGTGTGAGAGTCCAGTCCATAGTGGATCTAACATAATAGTGAGAGTCCAGTCCATAGTGGATCTAACATAATAGTGAGAGTCCAGTCCATAGTGGATCTAACATAATAGTGTGAGAGTCCAGTCCATAGTGGATCCAACATAAGTGCAAGTTAAAACTCTACTATGCAAAGCCGAAGCCATTTATCAACAACACCCAGAAACGCTTCACTGGTGGATCTAACATAATAGTGTGAGAGTCCAGTCCATAGTGGATCTAACATAATAGTGAGAGTCCAGTCCATAGTGGATCTAACATAATAGTGAGAGTCCAGTCCATAGTGGATCTAACATAATAGTGTGAGAGTCCAGTCCATAGTGGATCCAACATAAGTGCAAGTTAAAACTCTACTATGCAAAGCCGAAGCCATTTATCAACAACACCCAGAAACGCTTCACTGGGGCCGAGCTCATCTAAGATGGACTGATGCAAAGTGGAAAAGTGTTCTGTGGTCCGACGAGTCCATATTTCAAATCGTTTTTGGAAACTGTGGACGTCGTGTCCTCTGGATTAAAGAGGAAAAGAACCATCCGGACTGTTCTAGGGTGAAAGTGTAAAAGCCAGCATGTGTGATGGTATGGGGGTGTATTAGTGCCCAAGACATGGGTAACTTACACATCTGTGAAGGCGCCATTAATGCTGAAAGGTACATACAGCTTTTGGAGCAACATATGTTGACATCCAAGCAACGTTACCATGGACGCCCCTGCTTATTTCAGCAAGACAATGCCAAGCCACGTGTTACATCAACGTGGCTTCATAGTAAAAGAGTGCGGGTACTAGACTGGCTTGCCTGTAGTCCAGACCAATATGAGAAGGGAGACTGTTGAACAACTTAAGCTGTACATCAAGCAAGAAAGGGAAAAAATTCCACTTCAAAAATGTGTCCCCTCAGTTCCCAAACCTTTACTGAGTGTTGTTAAAAGGAAAGGCCATGTAACACAGTGGTAAAAATGCCCTTTTTGCAATGTGTTGCTGCCATAAATTCTAAGTTCATGATTATTTGCAGTCCATAGTGGATCTAACATAATAGTGTGAGACTCCAGTCCGTAGTGGATCTAACATAATAGTGTGAGAGTCCAGTCCATAGTGGATCTAACATAATAGTGTGAGAGTCCAGTCCATAGTGGATCTAACATAATAGTGTGAGAGTCCAGTCCATAGTGGATCTAACATAATAGGGAGAGTCCAGTCCATAGTGGATATAACATAATAGTGAGAGTCCAGTCCATAGTGGATCTAACATAATAGTGAGAGTCCAGTCCACAGCAGGAGATCATCTTGAGTGGAGACAGGTTACATCCCGTGCGCACGTATCTTGTAAATATTGCACAGTGCACACTTATTTTCTTTTACTTTTGAATCTATTTACAATAGAAGTTTGTGTGACCTGGCGTTCTGAGGACAACAAGCAGGAATTTCAAGTACAGGGCAATTAGTTTCTAACTGCGCAATGATGATGAACTTTGAATTCAATAGAATTCATTCCGAACACCACCCTTGAAACAAGGTGTTGTCCGCTTCCTCTGCGCATGAGCATAGGAGGGTGTATCTTGGATGGTCTGAACCAGGAAGAGGGCGAGTTTCAACCATGACGTCTATCTTCCGAAAACGAGCGCCCTACAACCGTCCACCTTGCCGTGACACAATCGCTGCAGTTGTTGTGACCCCAAAGTGTGGAAAAATCCCGCCTGTAAAAGTGTATTTATTCCCAAAGAAGTAGTCACAGGAAGCGCAGGGAAAGCTGTGCTTGTTTTACCAGAGAAAAGCATCCCTGATCAGAAGACAGGGCTGGCACATAAAGGGAATCTCTGATTGGCAACCAGGAACACCGATTGCCAATCAGCACGCAGGAAGTGGAAACCAAAAATAAGAAAGCTGGACAGGAACCAAACACCAACCGCAAGGAAAACACACCTACGTCCAACCTGTCATGAACAATCCGGACAGTAGCCCTGTTCAATAAAACACATACCAGATGTTAAAGCATCCCCAAAAGTCCAAAATCAAGGGAGGGCGAAGAGAGGACTTGGCTTAGAGTCAACAGGCTGCACTCCCACCGCAAAGGACTGGAGGGACGGTAACTATCTCATGCCAGGTGGCGGAGAAGAGTGGAACACCACCACAGTTGATGATGAAGAGAACGCCCAGAGCGGTATAACCGCTCCAGCAGCAGTCGAGGTCCATGCCCAGGTCCGGGGGATGGCTGCTGGTGGCGCTGAGGGTTTCCATGAAATGGAAGGAGGAGGAAGAGAAGTGCGAGATGGGCGCTTCTTCAACCGGTGTGAAGGCAAAACTCAGAACTTTAATGTACCTAGCGATTAGCATGGTTGTTGCCAGTTTTGTGTTATTGGAGTAGCTTGGTATGGCACAATAACAAGGTATATTTAGGACTAGTTTCATTTCAAACACAACTTTATACCGGATGACCCGGATGATAAACTGCAGAGTGCCAAAGGAAGAGAAAGTGTTGCTACCAGATAAACCTTGGCAGTTCAGAGCCGTTATCCATCCACCCATGTTCTACCGCTTGTCCCTTTTGGGGTCGCGGGGGGTGCTGGAGCCTATCTCAGCTGCAGTCGGGCGGAAGGCGGTGTACACCCTGGACAAGTCGCCACCTTATCGCAGGGCCAACACAGAAAGACAGGCAACATTCACACTCACATTCACACACTAGGGACCATTTAGTGTTGCCAATCAACCTATCCCCAGGTGCATGTCTTTGGAGGTGGGAGGGGCCTATCCCCAGGTGCATGTCCTTGGAGATGGGAGGGGCCTATCCCCAGGTGCATGTTTTTGGAGGCGGGAGGGGCCTATCCCCAGGTGCATGCCTTTGGAGGTGGGAGGAAGCCGGAGTACCCGGAGGGAACCCACGCAGTCACGGGGAGAACATGCAAACTCCACACAGAAAGATCCCGAGCCCGGGATTGAACTCAGGACTACTCAGGACCTTCATATTGTGAGGCAGACACACTAACCCCTGTTCCACCGTGCTGCCATTGTTTTGTTAGTGATGATCATTATTGTACTACTTAGAGGAATAAAAAGCAAGTCGTCAGTCCAGTGATTTTTTTATTACAACAATGTGACAAAAACCTCTTCATTCCGAGCATGAACATACAACATGAACCATAGGGTTGTGGCGCTTGTCGCCACAGCGGTCAATCATATTCTCCAATAATTCAACTATCTCAAACCCCACACAGTCATTTCAACGTTAATCCTTCATGGGCAGGGTTAACATGTACAGTGGAACCCGCTTGCGCCGACGTACCCGCCACCGAAAGTAGCCGTTTACTTGTGACTTTGTCCAGAGACAAAACAAAAATGGGGGGGAGGGGAATAGGATATTTTTGTTGATATGGTTTGTCTTCCATTGTGTACATTTGTAATTGGATTGATGATATTTACATTCTTACCGAAATAAGCCAATGCGCTAAAGATCTCAGTTTTTTGGTGGTTATGGAGCTCTAAGACAAGTTCAATTAACCATAAAGCTTACTTTGCACTGAATAGGAGATTCTATGTTCTCATTTTTAATACTATTTAACAACACCGTATTTAGGGTCATTTGTATCAATAACAGTTACCAAAGGTACAACATGTGTCGTGCAAACTGACAAAAGCAGTTAACTATCGTGTCGATGCCCGTGTACCGCAGGCGGGTTGTCGATATAAGCGGGAGCGACCTGAGCGTGTTCCACTGTACTTGTCAAATTTAATTTGAGATTGTCATCTTTCACACATTCCAAATGCTAATGAGCATCCAACACTGTAACAGCAAAGTGAATAACAAATGCTGGCCACTCTCATCTTCCTTCCAAAGAAATGTAATCATTGCCAACATTGGATTTGTACAGTAGCCTCCAAATGATTAGGTGCATATTTGAGACATGGTATATAATATAATACAAGTATAAATAGAATGGTGTTTTCCACCGAATTCAAAAGTCCTTCATTTATGACACGCTTCATAGCAACACCGCAACCACCGCGGCAAGAGCTGCCATGAGCGACAGCTTGATGTTTGCGGCACTTGAATTAATCCTGATGTTGATTGCCTCCCTGGCACTATTCACCGTGATCATGGCCGATCGTGCTGCTGCGGCCGCAAAAGCTTCCGCCGCTGCAATGTCTGCGGCGCTCCGTGTCGTGACCGCCCTCACACCCAACTCTGCTGACAGTCTGGAGAATGCGGCAGTAGCATTCGCTAACTCCCCCGCAGCCAGCAAGCTTGCTAGTGAAACACGATCTGTGATGGCTTCTGGTGATGTACTCTGCACTAAATCCTCCAACCGCTGTCTCAGCGCTTCAAATTCCACTTCAATTTCTCTGGCAGCTACCAGGGCATTCTCTAACATTTGCGCCGTTGCTGGGTCGGCAGCCGCCGCCTCTGCAGCGCTTGCAGCCCTTGCCGCTATGTCAGCTGCATCCTGAGCTAATTCTGCCAGTTCCTGGTCCAAAGATGATCCAGATGTTCCTGCTGCTGACGTGGCAGCACCAACTGCATTTTCAACTGCTACGGCTGCTTCATTTGCTTCAGCAACAGCAAGGTCTAGAGAAAATTCTTCACCAGTGGTCAATGATGTGGCGGCCATCTGCGCTTCGCTTGCGGCCGTCAATGCGACATTGACTTCAGGAAAAGCTGATGAGTCGGCTGTTGCAGCGATAGCAGCACCAACTCCTGCAGCTGCTGCCGCAGAGGCTGTGAGGCCAGCCACCGCTGCTCGTTGTGCACCATCAAGAGCTTCTGCTTCAGGAAGACTTTCGCTTGCGGCTCCTGCTGCTACTGAGGCAGCTCCTGCAGCGGACTGTGCAGCTATTTGTGCAGCGGACCGTGCGTCTACGCCATCGTCGACGGTTCCTGCTACTACTCCTGTAGCTTCTGTCAACAAAGCGACCTGCTCTGCACTCAGAACTGCTGATTGCATTACTTCTGTCAGTCTGGATGGTACCTCATCGGAGAGAGATGAAAATAGTGCTGAAGCATCCCTCGATACCCTCACCACTTCTTCTGCAGCATCGTCAACTTCACCTGGGCCCGCCATCGCTGCTTGTCTGGATGCCATTGCCGCATCTAATGATGCCTGTGCAAGTTCTGCCTGAACGCTTCCATCCTCAGCTGCGCCTACTGCAGCAGCAGCCACTAGTTCTGCTGCCCCTGCTGCCTCTGCTGCAGCTTCTCTGGCGTTACTAGCTAGCATTGCAGCTTCTGCTGAATCTGGTTCTCCTTCGAAGTTAGCTGCCAAAGATGCTGCCTCAGCTGCTTCCTCTGCACTCTGAAGGGCTGCGTCGACCTCGCTGCTTACATCTTCCCCAGTAGCTGCTGCTGCTGAGGCTGCGAGGGATGCTGCTGCAGCTGCTAAGGAGGCTGCTGCTGAAGCTTCAACAAGTTCGTCATCGCTTGAAGGCAATGCATCCGCCGCTTCTGATACCTCCTCTGCAGATTCTCTTGCCAAATCCGCTCCGTTTTGTGCTTGTTCTGAAGCTAATGCTGCAGATACTATAGCTAGTTGACTTCCCGGGTCTGCTGCCTCTGCAACCACTGCTTCTTCTGCTGTGTTCAGTGCCTCTAAGGTCGCCACTGTCGCCTCATTTGACATTTCAGCTGCAGTTTGAGCTGCCATCATAGTTTGTATTATAGTTGCATCTGTATTTTCTGGCAGGTCTGTTTCATCAAGTAATGTAGTGAGACTTTGTGCAGCAGCCGCAGCCTGTTGGCTGGCATCTCTTGCTGCGTTTATGGCAAGTAGTGCATCAGCTGTCGCATTTCCAGACCCTTCCATGTTTGCTATTTCAGCTGCTAAATCCGCAGCTTCTCTCGCTGCAGTTGCTGCAGTTGCTGCTTCCATTGACAAACTTTGTGCCAAAGGGGCCAAATCCCCCGTTGCTGCTGCTGCCGCTCCCGCTGCGGCTTCTGCAGCCATTTCAGCCGCATCTGCTGCTTCTGCTGCGGCTTGTGCTGCTTCGGTTGCATTTATTGTTCCATCTAAAAGAGAAGATGCAGCAGCAGCTGCTCTCTCTGCAGCCGCTGAAGCATTTGCTGCAACATCTGTGGCTGAGAAGTCACCTGAAGTGGCTGCAGCCAATGCCACGGCTGCTGCCGTCACTGATGTTGCTGATGCTGCGGCTGATGTGGCTGCTGCAACTGCTGTGTCTGTCGCGCTTTGTTCTACAGTAGGCATTGGAGTGATTGGGATAACAGGGATGTCTGTAGCGCCTGAGCCCATACCGGATCCGGACTCATCGGATTCACCTGATCCGGTGGTGTCTGTAGTATCTCCCGTTACTTGGAGGAGATGTCTACTAATCCTGGTGTGCTGAAGTCCTCCTTCAGCAGACTGACTGTAAATTCCTGTTTCCATGGAGAAATTTAGTCAGCACTGGTATTTAGCTATACATTGTAATTGTTAATTGAAATTACTTACCAATAAATAGGAATACAACAGTTAAAGTGTTTACGATCATCTTGAGGTTTTCCGTCCTTTGATGTCCCAAACTAGATGCAATTGTCTCCTGTAAAACAAAGTAAAGTATCTCAAAATTTACAACAAATCTGTAAAATACTTTTTTTTTTCTCTCTAAACCGACAGAAAAATAAGAGTAGGGTTGATTATATAGGATGTGACTGAGTTCATTTAATGCATATTGGGGGAAATTATACGGCTGCAGTGTAAAATTCCCATACGAAAAGTTAATAGGACAAGAGGCAAACACAAGCTAATCAAAAAATGGAATGAAAAATTTCAAGTGTCCGGCAGAGGGGTGAGAGAGGCTTTTATGAATGTCAGTTCTGTCCAGCCGCAATTGGACGGGACGGCGTGGCGCAGTGGGAGAGTGGCCGTGCGTGACCCGAGGGTCCCTGGTTCAATCCCCACCTAGTACCAACCTCGTCATGTCCGTTGTGTCCTGAGCAAGACACTTCACCCTTGCTCCTGATGGGTGCTGGTTAGCGCCTTGCATGGCAGCTCCCTCCATCAGTGTGTGAATGTGTGTGTGAATGGGTAAATGTGGAAGTAGTGTCAAAGCGCTTTGAGTACCTTGAAGGTAGAAAAGCGCTATACAAGTACAACCCATTTAATTGTGTCTGGTGGGAAGCCTACGACATAGTCAGAGCTCGTACTCAGTCTATTTCTATTTCTAACTATGATGCCCCCAACCACAACACACGATGGCAGAAGCCACCACCTTGCCATATGCGGAGGCTAGAAATGGGTTCCACAAATTGAAAGACCTCAGTCTCCTCAAAAGGTGGAGGCCGCTTTGGCCCTTCTTGTACAGGTTGGTTGTGTTGTGTGCCCAGTCAATTTTGTTGTTGAGGCGAACACCCAGGTATTTCAAAGAAGCTCCAATCTCCTACGTCAGGTCCAGACACGGTTACAAATGTGTCTACGATACTAAAATAGTCTAGTGCCCCCTTTGACCAGGCTTCTCCTGCATTTGTAGGTGCAGCTCCCAAATGCACCGATTGACGCACAAGCCAGATCGCTTCTAATAGACTCACATTTTCCAAGCGGTATGAGATGTTGATAGGAGTTTACGGTTTTGCTCTTAGTTAGATTTTGTTTTACCTATGTTCTTCTGTGCATTTATTTTGAGTCCTGTACATCATTTTGTTTTCTTGTGATTCGCTGGCAACCAGTCCCCAGTACAAGTACCAGTCACCAGTACCAGTGTACCCCGCCTCTGCCCCGAAGTTAGCTGGGATGGAATCCGGCTAACCCGCCAGCCCAGGGACGATCAACGGTAAAGAAAATGGATGGTTGGATATTTAGTTTTTATTTGAACTGTATTAACTCATTTAACTTTTAATTTTAGTCATTCAAATTTTGTTTTCATTTTAGCTGTTTTTATGCGCGTCTTCCATCGTTTATTTTTCCGCACTCCGGTCAGGGCTGGCTGGGGTTATTTTGGGAATCAGGTTGGCGTGGCTTGTTGCACTTTTTAAAAGCAGGTAACATGACCAATGCCTTTGCAGGGGAAGAAAAGGAAATGGTTGGACAACCAAACAGTCCAAGATCCACGAAAAGACCTTCCCTCGCAAACCCTCGTTTTGACCTCAGAAAACGTTCAGGAAGTGGCTACAGTTTCATTGGAAAAACCAAGTGCCTCGAAATTATTCTATAACAAATCAGGGAGGAAAAAGTCCAACAATGTCCAAAAGGGCGGTGTGGCTCAGTCGGTAGAGCGCCCGTGCCAGCAACTTAAGGGGTTCCAGGTTCGATTTCCCGCCAGTCAGTGCCGTTGTGTCCTTCGGCAAGACCTGCTCCCAGTGCCATCCACACCGATTTAAATGTAGCTTAATTCACTCTGTAAAGCGCTCTGAGTCTCTAGAGAAAAGTGCTATATAAACATAATTCACAATAGCATTGTGGCAAGGACAACACAAAAGCTTCCAAGTAATCGTCGTTAAAGCGGAATCCAAGATAAAGAAAAAAAACTCACCACACTGAATAAAGTTCCGTGTTGAATTCCGAACTGGAGCTAGACTTGACTGTGAATGTTATATTCTCTCTCCAGGTCCCGACTTTTATATGCCGCCTCAAAAAAAACTGTGACATCAGCACCTTTCGCACCTGCGTTAGACAATTCATTCCAGTTGGTTTCTACTCCGTGCTGTTAGAAGGTTAATTAGCTGTCATTGTTCAGCAGGGTGTGTAAAAATTACCAAACATCCTGTCAGGCAACATTTCCAGCAATTGGTTGATTGTCGCTAATTAAATGAGTCACACACACACACACACACACACACTACTGTACACCCTGTTCCCTCCGATTCACGTCAGAGTTCAGCCACGCCAAGGTTAGTCTGTCCAGTTTTTGGGCGAATGTCGTACAAGGAATTGTTTGGAAGAGGGCACACACTTTCCAACAGGGTGAAGAGTGAAAGATAGATCGAGACAGGCAGGAAGAGACGTAGGAAACAAAGCAAAGGTAGACTTGGCAATAACAATTTACGAGCGCCAACGTCGACAACACCCGTAAGGAGGAAATGGCCCCGGAACCAAAACAAATTTACGCTTAGTTCAGGACTCGGGTACAAAATGTGTCAACCTTTTTTGAGAACCAAAACCAAAACATTATGGGTCGAGAAACATAGCAGGATACGGTTTGTAACTCTGCCTCGTCCTCACGGTTTTGTTTGTACCTATTGGGGTCACGGTTTACTTCCTTTTCCGGACAAAATATAAAACTGCCACTCTTTTGTGTTACCAGTCGTAATGAATTTGAACAATGCGAACATGTTCTTAAAAGGCCTACTGAGAGCCACTACTACCGACCACGCAGTCTGATAGTTTATACATCAATGATGAAATCTTAACATTGCAACACATGCCAATACGGTTGGGTTAACTTATAAAGTGCAATTTAAAATTTCCCGGGAAACTTCCGGCTGAAAACGTCTCGGTATGATGACGTTTGCGCGTGACGTCACGGGTTGAAGCAGACATTTTGGAATAGCACGGTGGCCAGCTTAAGTCGTCTGTTTTCACCACATAATTCCACAGTATTCTGGACATCTGTGTTGGTGAATCATTTGCAATTTGTTCAATTAACAATGTCATCCATCCATCCATCTTATTCCGCTTATCCGAGGTCGGGTCGCGGGGGCAGCAGCCTAAGCAGGGAAGCCCAGACTTCCCTCTCCCCAGCCACTTCGTCCAGCTCTTCCTGTGGGACCCCGAGGCGTTCCCAGGCCAGCCGGGAGACATAGTCTTCCCAACGTGTCCTGGGTCTTCCCCGCGGCCTCCTACCGGTCGGACGTGCCCTAAACACCTCCCTAGGGAGGCGTTCGGGTGGCATCCTGACCAGATGCCCGAACCACCTCATCTGGCTCCTCTCCATGTGGAGGAGCAGCGGCTTTACTTTGAGCTCCCCTCGGATGGCAGAGCTTCTCACCCTATCTCTAAGGGAGAGCCCCGCCACCCGGCGGAGGAAACTCATTTCGGCTGCCTGTACCCGTGATCTTGTCCTTTCGGTCATAACCCAAAGCTCATGACCATAGGTAAGGATGGGAATGTAGATCGACCGGTAAATTGAGAGCTTTGCCTTCCGGCTCAGCTCCTTCTTCACCACAACGGATCGATACAGCGTCCACATTACTGAAGATGCCGCACCGATCCGCCTGTCGATCTCACGATCCACTTTTCCCTCACTCGTGAACAAGACTCCTAGGTACTTGAACTCCTCCACTTGGGGCAGGGTCTCCTCCCCAACTCGGAGATGGCACTCCACCCTTTTCCGGGCGAGAACCATGGACTCGGACTTGGAGGTGCTGATTCTCATCCCAGTCGCTTCACACTCGGCTGCGAACCGATCCAGCGAGAGCTGAAGATCCTGGCCAGATGAAGCCATCAGGACCACATCATCTGCAAAAAGCAGAGACCTAATCCTGCAGCCACCAAACCGGATCCCCTCAACGCCTTGACTGCGCCTAGAAATTCTGTCCATAAAAGTTATGAACAGAATCGGTGACAAAGGGCAGCCTTTCCCTCACTGGAAACGTGTCCGACTTACTACCGGCAATGCGGACCAAGCTCTGACACTGATCGTACAGGGAGCGGACAGCCACAATCAGACAGTCCGAAACCCCATACTCTCTGAGCACTCCCCACAGGACTTCCCGAGGGACACGGTCGAATGCCTTCTCCAAGTCCACAAAACACATGTAGACTGGTTGGGCAAACTCCCATGCACCCTCAAGGACCCTGCCGAGAGTATAGAGCTGGTCCACAGTTCCACGACCAGGACGAAAACCACACTGTTCCTCTTGAATCCAAGGAACCCGAATATGAGTTTAAATAAATTAATCATATAACCTGTCATTATTCACTCAGTTTCCCCTCACTTCATAGCGTAAATCACCAAAAATTATTCCCGGGCGCGGCACCGCTGCTGCCCACTGCTCCCCTCACCTCCCAGGGTTGTGAACAAGGGGATGGGTCAAATGCAGAGGACACATTTGACCACACCTAGTGTGTGTGTGACAATCATTGGTACTTTAACTTAACTTTAACTTTACACATACAAACTGTAGCACACAAAAAAGCACGTTTAATAAAAAAATGTTATTATGGTCTTACCTTTACTTATAAATGAAGTCCATGCGCCGCTGTTGTGCTGGATTATTGCACACACTGACGGGAGTTTTATATCAACTAAAGCCCTCACTTAAACTTTCCACGTGCAAGTTCCACGTGCAACTTGTTCATATGGAAAATGCCCACATCACTCAAAATCCAGTCCGCATTTTCTCTGCGACCTTGCCTGCGGTCCTTGGACTTGTTCATATAGAAAATGCCCACATCACTCAAAATCCAGTCCGCATTTTCTCTGCGACCTTGCCTGCGGTCCTTGGACTTGTTCATATAGAAAATGCCCACATCGCTCAAAACCCAGTCCGCATTTTCTCTGCGACCTTGCCTGCGGTCCTTGGACTTGTTCATATAGAAAATGCCCACATCACTCAAAATCCAGTCCGCATTTTCTCTGCGACCTTGCCTGCGGTCCTTGGACTTGTTCATATAGAAAATGCCCACATCACTCAAAATCCAGTCCGCATTTTCTCTGCGACCTTGCCTGCGGTCCTTGGACTTGTTCATATAGAAAATGCCCACATCACTCAAAATCCAGTCCGCATTTTCTCTGCGACCTTGCCTGCGGTCCTTGGACTTGTTCATATAGAAAATGCCCACATCACTCTTGTAGAATCTATATTAAGTAATATACATTAGCCTAATGTTAAAATAATGAAAAAAACATCATTAAATATATTTATTTTATTGTATTGTTACATTAATAGCTGGACTTGGAGAAGGCATTCGACCGTGTCCCTCGGGAAGTCCTGTGGGGAGTGCTCAGAGAGTATGGGGTTTCGGACTGTCTGATTGTGGCGGTCCGCTCCCTGTATGATCAGTGTCAGAGCTTGGTTCGCATTGCCGGCAGTAGGTCGGACACGTTTCCGGTGAGGGTTGGACTCCGCCAAGGCTGCCCTTTGTCACCGATTCTGTTCATAACTTCTTTCTAGGCGCAGTCAAGGCGTTGAGGGGATCCGGTTTGGTGGCTGCAGGATTAGGTCTCTGCTTTTTGCAGATGATGTGGTCCTGATGGCTTCATCTGGCCAGGATCTTCAGCTCTCACTGGATCGGTTCGCAGCTGAGTGTGAAGCGACTGGGATGAGAATCAGCACCTCCAAGTCCGAGTCCATGGTTCTCGCCCGGAAAAGGGTGGAGTGCCATCTCCGGGTTGGGGAGGAGATCTTGCCCCAAGTGGAGGAGTTCAAGTACCTCGGAGTCTTGTTCACGAGTGAGGGAAGAGTGGATCGTGAGATCGACAGGCGGATCGGTGCGGCGTCTTCAGTAATGCGGACGCTGTATCGATCCGTTGTGGTGAAGAAGGAGCTGAGCCGGAAGGCAAAGCTCTCAATTTACCGGTCGATCTACGTTCCCATCCTCACCTATGGTCATGAGCTTTGGGTAATGACCGAAAGGACAAGATCACGGGTACAAGCGGCCGAAATGAGTTTCCTCCGCCGGGTGGCGGGGCTCTCCCTTAGAGATAGGGTGAGAAGCTCTGTCATCCGGGGGGAGCTTAAAGTAAAGCCGCTGCTCCTCCACATCGAGAGGAGCCAGATGAGGTGGTTCGGGCATCTGGTCAGGATGCCACCCGAGCGCCTCCCTAAGGAGGTGTTTAGGGCATGTCCGACCGGTAGGAGGCCACGAGGAAGACCCAGGACACGTTGGGAAGACTATGTCTCCCGGCTGGCCTGGGAACGCCTCGGGATCCCCCGGGAGGAGCTGGACGAAGTGGCTGGGGAGAGGAAAGTCTGGGCTTCCCTGCTTAGGCTGCTGCCCCCGCGACCCGACCTCGGATAAGCGGAAGAAGATGGATGGATGGATGGATACATTAATAGCTGTTGTATTATTATAGGATGGCTTGTTAAACATTTCATAGGATTTTCCGAGGGAGGAAAAACCAAGACATTTAATATAACACGTAAAATGAATAAATACATAAAAAGAAAAAGAAAAAAAATGGTTAAAAGCCATCGTCCCGTGCATTTCTTAAATAATAATAATAACAATGAATAATTTCTAAGTCTTTGTTAGCCGTTTGTGAAGTTTTGTGCTCGTGCGCTACGTTCGCTCTCCTGGGGGCTAAGCCCCACCCTGTCCTTAAAAGCTAGTGACGCCCCTGGTGTACGATGTAAACAAAGACGTGGATTTTACAATAAACAAATCTACCTGAATTATGGTTAGGATTAGGATTAGGATTTAGGGCTAGAGAAGCCAAAGATAAAGTAGGGTTAGGGTTGGGTTTGGTGTTGGGGTTATGGTTAGGGTTAGGTTTTAGGACTAGAGAAGCCAAAGAAAAAGTAGTGTTACGGTTCGGGTTAGGGTTACCCTAACCCTGTTTTTTTTCATTGGATTGTTTATGAATGTCATTCATCCAGGTCATGGTCCTCTCAGGGCATTCAATCGATCGCAACTGGACTGTTTGGTTTGTCTTAGAAGACATTTGGCCGCTCATACGAGTAGGCGTCATCAGTTCATGCTCATAGACTTAGGTTGGTCAGGTCTAGCCTGGCGGCTGGTGCCAAAACCACAAATATTTACACTCCAAAACCAGGAGGGTGTGCCTGGGCAAGGATGGTTTCGCCCTATTGCGGTGAGAAAAACAACAGTCTTTGAAGTGTAATTTCCCCTCGTTAGCCTTGAGGTGTGGTGTAATAATAATAATAATAGATTTTATTTATAAAAGGTACTTTACATTGATTGGGGAGGAGATCTTGCCCGAAGTGGAGGAGTTCATGTACCTCGGAGTCTTGTTCACGAGTGGGGGAAGAGTGGATCGTGAGATCGACAGGCGGATGGGTGCGGCGTCTTCAGTAATGCGGACGCTGTATCGATCCGTTGTGGTGAAGAAGGAGCTGAGCCGGAAGAAAAAGCTCTCGATTTACCGGTCGATCTACGTTCCCATCCTCACCTATGGTCATGAGCTTTGGGTCATGACCGAAAGGACAAGATCACGGGTACAAGCGGCCGAAATGAGTTTCCTCCGCCGAGTGGTGGGGCTCTCCCTTAGAGATAGGGTGAGAAGCTCTGTCATTCGGGGGGAAGCTCAAAGTAGAGCCGCTGCTCCTCCACATGGAGAGGAGCCAGATGAAGTGGTTCGGGCATCTGGTCAGGATGCCACCCGAACGCCTCCCTAGGAAGGTGTTTCGGGCACGTCCGACCGGTAGGAGGCCACGGGGAAGACCCAGGACACGCTGGGAAGACTATCTCTCCCGGCTGGCCTGGGAACGCCTCGGGATCCCCTGGGAGGAGCTGGACGAAGTGGCTGGGGAGAGGGAAGTCTGGGCTTCCCTGCTTAAGTTTCTGCCCCCGCGACCCGACCTCGGATAAGCGGAAGAAGATGGGCATTGAGCAAAACAACCAAACAACCAAACCAAAAAAAAAAGATAATAAAAATAAATACAAATAAAATCTAGAACTAGCGCGCATATATCTAAAAAAAAAGCCTTTTTTTTTTAAAAAGAAGGGTTTTTAAGCCTTTTTTAAAGGCATCCACAGTCTGCGGTGCCCTCAGGTGGTCAGGGAGAGCCTTCCACAGACTGGGAGCGGCAGAGCAGAAAGCCCGGTCTCCCATAGTCCGTAGCTTTGTCCTCGGAAGTTGGAGGAGGTTAGCCTGTCCGGAGCGGAGGTGTCGTGTGGAGGATTTGGGGGTGAGTATTTCTTTGAGGTAGAGGGGGGAATTTCCATGGAGGCACTGGTGGGTTAGTAGCGAGACTTTGAAGTCAATCCTGAGTGGAACAGGAAGCCAGTGAAGGGATTTGAGAACTGGTGTGATGTGGTCGTATTTACGCACTCTCATCAGGATCCTAGCAGGAAGTGAGTTGCAGTAGTCTAGCCTGGAGGAACCATCGCTGTGGATCGACTACTACCGCTCCAAAATAGTCCGAATTCCATTGAGTTGCAAACAAATGCCAGAAATAGCATTCTGCTCATCTTCTGTGACCAGAATGTTTGTAAATCTTGTTAGTTGTTGAAGGCCAAATTGCAGAGTCTTATAGGAATGGTTGAAAGGACTGCTAGACTTTTGACAAGAACAAGAAAGTATGATCATATTACGCCTATACTGTATATACCTTTATATACATATATATATATACCTATACTGGCTCACCTGCACTGGCTTCCTGTGCACTTAAGAAGTGACTTTAAGGTTTTACTACTTACCTATAAAATACTACACGGTCTAGCTCCGTCCTATCTTGTCGATTGTATTGTACCATATGTCCCGGCAAGAAATCTGCCTTCAAAGCACTCCGTCTTATTAGTGATTCCCAGAGCCCAAAAAAAGTCTGCGGGCTATAGAGCGTTTTCTATTGGGGCTCCAGTACTATGGAATGCCCTCCCGGTAACAGTTAGAGATGCTACCTCAGTAGAAGCATTTAAGTCCCATCTTAAAACTCATTTGTATACTCTAGCCTTTAAATAGACCCCCCTTTTTAGACCAGTTGATCTGCCGTTTATTTTATTTTCTCCTCTGCCCCCCTCTTCCTTGTGGAAGGGCGGGCACAGGTCCGGTGGACATGGATGAAGTGCTAGCTGTTGACCCATTTCCACTCGGAATGGTCTCCTGCTGGCCCAACTATGGACTGGACTCTCACTATTATGTTAGATCCACTATGGACTGGACTCTCACTATTATGATAGATCCACTATGGACTGGACTCTCACTATTATGATGGATCCACTATGGACTGTACTCTCACTATTATTAAAGATCCACTATGGACTGGACTCTCACTATTATATTAGATTCACTATAGACTGGACTCTCACTATTATGTTAGATCCACTATGGACTGGACTCTCCCAATATTATGTTAGATCCACTACGGACTGTACTCTCACTATTATGTTAGAGCCACTATGGACTGGACTCTCACACTATTATGTTAGATCCACTATGGACTGGACTCTCACAATATTATGTTAGATCCACTATGGACTGGACTCTCACTATTATGTTAGATCCACTATGGACTGGACTCTCACTATTATGATAGATCCACTATGGACTGTACTCTCACTATTATGATAGATCCACTATGGACTGTACTCTCACTATTATGTTAGATCCACTATGGACTGGACTCTCACTATTATGTTAGATCCACTATGGACTGGACTCTCACTATTATGTTAGATCCACTATGGACTGGACTCTCACAATATTATGTTAGATCCACTATGGACTGGACTCTCACTATTATGTTAGATCCACTATGGACTGGACTCTCACTATTATGATGGATCCACTATGGACTGGACTCTCACTATTATGTTAGATCCACTATGGACTGTACTCTCACTATTATGATCGATCTACTATGGACTGTACTCTCACTATTATGATAGATCCACTATGGACTGGACTTTCACTATTATGTTAGATCCACTACAGACTGTACTCTCACTATTATGTTAGAGCCACTATGGACTGGACTCTCACTATTATGTTAGACCCACTATGGACTGGACTCTCACACTATTATGTTAGACCCACTATGGACTGGACTCTCACACTATTATGTTAGATCCACTATGGACTGGACTCTCACTATTATGTTAGATCCGCTATGGACTGAACTCTCACACTAATATGTTAGATCCACTATGGACTGGACTCTCACTATTATGTTCGATCCACTATGGACTGGACTCTCACTATTATGTTAGATCCACTATGGACTGGACTCTCACTATTATGTTAGATCCACTATGGACTGGACTCTCACTATTATGATAGATCCACTATGGATTGGACTCTCGCTATTATGATAGATCCACTATGGACTGGACTCTCACTATTATGATAGATCCACTATGGACTGTACTCTCACTATTATTAAAGATCCACTATGGACTGGACTCTCACTATTATGTTAGATTCACTATAGACTGGACTCTCACTATTATGTTAGATCCACTATGGACTGGACTCTCACTATTATGTTTGATCCACTATGGACTGGGCTCTCACTATTATGATAGATCCACTATGGACTGGACTCTCACTATTATGTTAGATCCACTATGGACTGTCCTCTCACTATTATGATAGATCCACTATGGACTGGACTCTCACTATTATGTTGGATCCACTATGGACTGGACTCTCACTATTATGATCGATCCACTATGGACTGTACTCTCACTATTATGATAGATCCACTATGGACTGGACTCCCACTATTATGATAGATCCACTATGGACTGTACTCTCACTATTATGTTAGATCCACTATGGACTGGACTCTCACTATTATGATAGATCCACTATGGACTGTACTCTCACTATTATGATAGATCCACTATGGACTGTACTCTCACTATTATTAAAGATCCACTATGGACTGGACTCTCACTATTATTAAAGATCCACTATGGACTGGACTCTCACTATTATGTTAGATTCACTATGGACTGGACTCTCACTATTATGTTAGATCCACTATGGACTGGACTCTCCCAATATTATGTTAGATCCACTATGGACTGGACTCTCACTATTATGTTAGATCCACTATGGACTGGACTCTCACCATTATGTTAGATCCACTATGGACTGGACTCTCACAATATTATGTTAGATCCACTATGGACTGGACTCTCACTATTATGTTAGATCCACTATGGACTGGACTCTCACTATTATGATAGATCCACTATGGACTGGACTCTCACTATTATGTTAGATCCACTATGGACTGTACTCTCACTATTATGTTAGATCCACTATGGACTGGACTCTCACTATTATGTTAGATCCACTATGGACTGTACTCTCACTATTATGATAGATCCACTATGGACTGGACTCTCACTATTATGATAGATCCACTATGGACTGGACTCTCACTATTACGTTAGATCCACTATGGACTGTACTCTCACTATTATGATAGATCCACTATGGACTGGACTCTCACTATTATGTTGGATCCACTATGGACTGGACTCTCACTATTATGATAGATCCACTATGGACTGGACTCTCACTATTATGATAGATCCACCATGGACTGGACTCTCACTAATATGTTAGATCCACTATGGACTGTACTCTCACTATTATGATAGATCCACTATGGACTGTACTCTCACTATTATGATAGATCCACTATGGACTGGACTCTCACTATTACGTTAGATCCACTATGGACTGGACTCTCACTATTATGATAGATCCACTATGGACTGGACTCTCACTATTATGTTAGATCCACTATGGACTGTACTCTCACTATTATGATAGATCCACTATGGACTATACTCTCACTATTATGATAGATCCACTATGGACTGGACTCTCACTATTATGATAGATCCACTATGGACTGGACTCTCACTATTATGTTAGATCCACTATGGACTGGACTCTCACTATTATGTTAGATCCACTATGGACTGGACTCTCACTATTTTGTTAGATCCACTATGGACTGGACTTTCACAATATTATGCTAGACCCACTCGACGTCCATTGCATCCGGTCTGCCCTAGATTGGGGGGCGGGGAGGGGGGGGTGGGGGGGTGGTTACCCAGATCTGCGGTCCTCTCCAAGGTTTCTCATAGTCATTCACATTGACATCCCACTGGGTTGAGTTTTTCCTTGCCCCGATGTGGGATCTGAACCGAGGATGTCGTTGTGGCTTGTGTGATTGATTGACAGTGTTGTATGTCGGGGACAGGCGGTGTCGCAGACCACCTCCTCAGTTCGGGGATGGTTTTTCAACCTTGACACTGGTCTTTGGTACAATCCGTCCGCCCTTTTCATCGAATCATTAATCGTTGTGCGCCACTCCCGGTGTTCCTAATGATGTGACCGCCGACTCTTGTGTTCATGACGTTTATTTTGGACCCTGGCTGATACTTTTGTCGAAACGGGACGGGGCTTCATTTTCAGCCCTTTCACAAAGTATGATAAACATGTGTGACTTTCGAGCCAGAGTGATGCCAAAGCATGTTTCGTACAAGCGTTTGAAAGGTAAATAACCCTCATTAGGTGTTGTCGCGTCAATGCTGGCTACATGTTGTCAAACAGGCCAGAGAGGTTCTGTGACTTGACGGTCGTCATCCACCCTTAGAACACATGACTGCCGACACAAAACTGTGTGTTTATTTCTTGACAAATGGAAGTTGTTTGTTTTGAATTGTCACTAAAGACAAGCCAGGTCAGAGACGCCCCTGCTTATTGTCCATTTGAACAAATCGCACGGGGGACGAAAACGAGGCGAACCAGGCTGAACACGCACTGACGCAATCTAATGGAGGAGTGTTGACATTATTGTCTTCTTCTCCCTGAGAAAGGTTAAGATTGTGATGAGCGAAGGTTGACGGGTGTTGTCGCCTTACTTCATTCTGAATTACAGTCGTGTTCAAAAGTGTACGTACACTTGTAAAGAACAACTCTTATTTGTTTGTGATGTAGTGATTGGAGCACATACTTGTTGCTCACAAAAAACATTCATGAAGTTTGCTTCTTTTAATATTTTATTAGAGCGTATCAAAACACGTATTGGTATGTCAGACTTAGCCTTGTCGTGGTTTAACTCTTATCTTACTGACAGGATGCAATGCGTCTCCCATAATAATGTGACCTCGGACTATGTTAAGGTAACGTGCGGAGTTCCTCAGGGTTCGGTTCTTGGCCCTGCACTCTTTAGTATTTACATGCTGCCGCTAGGCGACATCATACGCAAATACAGTGTTAGCTTTCAATCAATCAATCAATCTTTATTTATATAGCCCTAAATCACAAGTGTCTCAAAGGGCTGCACAAGCCACAACGACATCCTCGGTACAAAGCCCACATACGGGCAAGGAAAAACTCACCCCAGTGGGACGTCGATGTGAATGACTATGAGAAACCTTGGAGAGGACCGCATATGTGGGTAACCCCCCCCCTCTAGGGGAGACCGAAAGCAATGGATGTCGAGTGGGTCTGACATAATATTGTGAGAGTCCAGTCCATAGTAGATCCAACATAATAGTAAGAGTCCAGTCCATAGTGGGGCCAGCAGGACACCATCCCGAGCGGAGACGGGTCAGCAGCGCAGAGATGTTCCCAGCCGATGCACAGGCGAGCGGTCCACCCCGGGTCCCGACTCTGGACAGCCAGCACTTCATCCATGGCCACCGGACCTGTGCCCCCCCCCTCAAGGAAAAGGGGAGCAGAGGAGAAAAGAAAAGAAACGGCAGATCAACTGGTCTAACAGGGGGGCTATTTAAAGGCTAGAGTATACAAATGAGTTTTAATATGGGACTTAAATGCTTCTACTGAGGTAGCATCTCTAATTGTTACCGGGAGGGCATTCCATAGTACTGGAGCCCCAATAGAAAACGCTCTATAGCCCGCAGACTTTTTTTGGGCTCTGGGAATCACTAATAAGCCGGAGTTCTTTGAACGCAGATTTCTTGCCGGGACATATGGTACAATACAATCGACAAGATAGGACGGAGCTAGACCGTGTAGTATTTTATACGTAAGTAGTAAAACCTTAAAGTCACATCTTAAGTGCACAGGAAGCCAGTGCAGGTGAGCCAGTATAGGTATATATATATGTATATAAAGGTGTATATACAGTATAGGCGTGATATGATCAAACTTTCTTGTTCTTGTCAAAAGTCTAGCAGCCGCATTTTGTACCAACTGTAATTTTTTAATGCTAGACATAGGGAGACCCGAAAATAATACGTTACAGTAGTCGAGACGAGACGTAACGAACGCATGAATAATGATCTCAGCGTCGCTAGTGGATAAAATAGAACGAATTTTAGCGATATTACGGAGATGAAAGAAGGCCGTTTTAGTAACACTCTTAATGTGTGACTCAAAGGAGAGAGTTGGGTGGAAGATAATACCCAGATTCTTTACTGAGTCGCCTTGTGTAATTGTTTGGTTGTCAAATGTTAAGGTGGTATTATTAAATAAATGTCGGTGTTTAGCAGGACCGATAATCAGCATTTCCGTTTTCTTGGCGTTGAGTTGCAAGAAGTTAGCGGACATCCATTGTTTAATTTCATTAAGACACGCCTCCAGCTGACTACAATCCGGCGTGTTGGTCAGCTTTAGGGGCATGTAGAGTTGGCTGTCATCAGCATAGCAATGAAAGCTAACACCGTATTTGCGTATGATGTCGCCTAGCGGCAGCATGTAAATACTAAAGAGTGCAGGGCCAAGAACCGAACCCTGAGGAACTCCGCACGTTACCTTAACATAGTCCGAGGTCACATTATTATGGGAGACGCATTGCATCCTGTCAGTAAGATAAGAGTTAAACCACGACAAGGCTAAGTCTGACATACCAATACGTGTTTTGATACGCTCTAATAAAATATTATGATCGACGGTATGGAAAGCAGCGCTAAGATCAAGAAGCAGCAACATAGATGACGCATCAGAATCCATCGTTAGCAGTAGATCATTAGTCGTTTTTGCGAGGGCTGTCTCCGTAGAGTGATTTGCCCTGAAACCGGATTGAAAAGGTTCACAGAGATTGTTAGACACTAAGTGTTCATTTAGCTGCTGTGCGACAATTTTTTCGAGGATTTTCGAAATAAAGGGAAGGTGGGACACCGGTCGGTAGTTTACAATGAGGTCAGGATCAAGGTTAGGTCTTTTGAGCAGAGGATGAATAACCGCTTTCTTGAAAGGGAACAGTGCCAGAGGAAAGTGATAAGTTTATAATATTTAGCACTGATGGACCTAGTAATACAAAAAGCTCCTTGATAAGTTTCCCAGGAAGTGGGTCAAGTAAACATGTTGTTTGTTTTATCCCACTTACACGCTGTAATAGTTCCTCTAATGTCATTGTTATGCTGATGACACCCAACTCTACATGCCCCTAAAGCTGACCAAGACGCCGGATTGTAGTCAGCTGGAGGCGTGTCTTAATGAAATTAAACAATGGATGTCCGCTAACTTCTTGCAACTCAACGCCAAGAAAACGGAAATGCTGATTATCGGTCCTGCTAAACACCGACATTTATTTAATAATACCACCTTAACATTTGACAACCAAACAATTACACAAGGCGACTCGGTAAAGAATCTGGGTATTATCTTCCACCCAACTCTCTCCTTTGAATCACACATTAAGAGTGTTACTTAAACGGCCTTCTTTCATCTCCGTAATATCGCTAAAATTCGTTCTATTTTATCCACTAGCGACGCTGAGATCATTATTCATGCGTTCGTTACGTCTCGTCTCGACTACTGTAACGTATTATTTTCGGGTCTCCCTATGTCTAGCATTAAAAGATTACAGTTGGTACAAAATGCGGCTGCTAGACTTTTGACAAGAACAAGAAAGTTTGATCATATTACGCCTATACTGTATATACACCTTTATATACATATATTCATATATATATATACCTATACTGGCTCACCTGCACTGGCTTCCTGTGCACTTAAGATGTGACTTTAAGGTTTTACTACTTACGTATAAAATACTACACGGTCTAGCTCCGTCCTATCTTGTCGATTGCATTGTACCATATGTCCCGGCAAGAAATCTGCGTTCAAAGAACTCCGGCTTATTAGTGATTCCCAGAGCCCCAAAAAAGTCTGCGGGCTATAGAGCGTTTTCTATTGGGGCTCCAGTACTATGGAATGCCCTCCCGGTAACAATTAGAGATGCTACCTCAGTAGAAGCATCTTAAAACTCATTTGTATACTCTAGCCTTTAAATAGCCCCCCTGTTAGACCAGTTGATCTGCCGTTTCTTTTCTTTTCTCCTCTGCTCCCCTATTCCTTGTGGGGGAGGGGGGGGGGGGGGGCACAGGTCCGGTGGCCATGGATGAAGTGCTGGCTGTCCAGAGTCGGGACCCGGGGTGGACCGCTCGCCTGTGCATCGGCTGGGAACATCTCTGCGCTGCTGACCCGTCTCCGCTCGGGATGGTGTCCTGCTGGCCCCACTATGGACTGGACTCTTACTATTATGTTGGATCCACTATGGACTGGACTCTCACAATATTATGTCAGACCCACTCGACATCCATTGCTTTCGGTCTCCCCTAAAGGGGGGGAGGGGGGGGGGGGGGTTACCCACATATGCGGTCCTCTCCAAGGTTTCTCATAGTCATTCACATCGACGTCCCACTGGGGTGAGTTTTTCCTTGCCCTTATGTGGGCTTTGTACCGAGGATGTCGTTGTGGCTTGTGCAGCCCTTTGAGACACTTGTGATTTAGGGCTATATAAATAAACATTGATTGATTGATTGATTGATTATGAATTTATTATGGCTCTACTGAAAATGTGAGGGTCAAAAGTATACATACAGCAATGTTAATATTTGCTTAAAGTTAAAAGTTAAAGTTAAAGTACCAATGATTGTCACACACACACTAGGTGTGGCGAAATTATTCTCTGCATTTGACCCATCACTATCGATCACACCCTGGGAGGTGAGGGGAGCAGTGGGCAGCAGCGGTGGCTGCGCCCGGGAATCATTTTTGGTGATTTAACCCCCAATTCCAACCCTTGATGCTGAGTGCCAAGCAGGGAGGTAATGGGTCCCATTTTTATAGTCTTTGGTATGACTCGGCCGGGATTTTGAACTCCCAACCTACCGATCTCAGGACGGACACTCTAACCACTAGGCCACTGAGTAGACATGTCCCTTGGCAAGTTTACCCGCAATAAGGCACTTTTGGTAGCCATCCACAAGCTTATTGCTGGGTATGGTGGCCAAACAGCTCCATTTTTGTTTCATCTGACCACAGAACTTTCCTCCAGAAGGTCTTATCTGTGTCTATGTGATGTCAGATGAAACAAAAATGGAGCTGTTTGGCCACAATACCCAGCAATATGTTTGGTGAGGCCTTTAATCCCAGGAACACCATACCTACCGCCAAGCATGGTGGTGGTAGTATTATGCTCTGGGTCTGTTTTGCTGCCAATGGAACTGCTGCTTTAAATGGGACAATGAAAAAGGAAGATTAGCTCCAAATTCTTCAGGACAAGCTAAAATCATCAGCCCGGAGGTTGGGTCTTGGGCCAACAGGACAATGACCCCAAACACACCTCAAAAGTGGTAAAGCAGTGGTTCTCAAACTTTTTTTGTCATCCCCCACTTTGGACAAGGGCGAGTTTTCAAGCCCCACCTGCCCCCATCACCCCAACAGAACGCTAACGCCAAGCTTAACATTTTCAAATTTATTGAACATCAAGTAACATCAAGTTGTATACATTCAAACTCAATAACATAAAATAACATCAAGTTCAATAATAAATAAAATAACTGTGCAGCTGTGGTATAACTTGTCCATCCATCCATTTTCTACCGCTTATTCCCTTTGTGGTCGCGGGGGACGCTGGAGCCTATCTCAGCTACAATCGGGCGGAAGGCGGTGTACACCCTGGACAAGTCGCCACCTCATCGCAGAGCCAACACAGATAGACAGACAACATTCACACTCACATTCACACACTAGGGCCAATTTAGTGTTGCCAATCAACTTATCCCCAGGTGCATGTCTTTGGAGGTGGGAGGAAGCCGGAGTACCCGGAAGGAACCCACGCAGTCACGGGGAGAACATACAAACTCCACGCAGAAAGATCCCGAGCCCAGGATTGAACCCAAGACTACTCAGGACCTTCGTATTGTGAGGCAGATGCACTAACCCCTCTTCCACCGTGCTGCCTGGTATAACTTGCATCAAGTTCAATAATAAATAAAATAACTTGCATCAAGTTCAATAATAAATAAAACAAAAGTGTTATAACTTGCATCAAGTTCAATAATAAATCAAAAAAAGTGTTATAACTTGCATCAAGTTCAATAATAAATCAAAAAAAGTGTTATAACTTGCATCAAGTTCAATAATAAATCAAAAAAAGTGTTATAACTTGCATCAAGTTCAATAATAAATCAAATAAAAGTGTTATAACTTGCATCAAGTTCAATAATAAATCATATAACTTGCATCAAGTTCAAAATAAATAAAATAAAAGTGCCACTTTGCAATCTTTGCAAAAAAAAAAGGAGGAGCTATGCATTTGGGAAGACAGGGCAAGTGACAGCACTTTGCCCTGGGAGAGCCACCTTGCTTCACTGTGAAACACATACTTGCCAACCCTCCCGGATTTTCCGGTAGACTCCCGAAATTCAGCGCTTCTCCCGAAAACCTCCCAGGACATATTTTCTCCCGAAAATCTCCCGAAATTCAGGCGTACCTGAGTGACGTGTCGACAGCATGTTTTCACGTCCGCTTTCCCACAATATAAACAGCGTGCCTGCCCAATCACGTTATAACTGTAGAATGATCGAGGGCGAGTTCTTGGTTTCTTATGTGGGTTTATTGTTAGGCAGTTTCATTAACGTCCTCCCAGCACGGCAACAACACACAACAACAGCAGTCACGTTTTCGTCTACCGTAAAGCAGTTCGTCTGCCGTAAACAGCAATGTTGTGACACTCTTAAACAGGGCGATACTGCCATCTAATGTACATGCATATGTGACATTAACATCTAGGGCTTTTAGAGAGTGCAGTGCACAACTGCGCACGCAACAAGGAGACGAAGCAGAACTCATCATCAGAGAGGGTGTTCAGCATGGTTAGAAAAATAATGACAGAGAATAGAACAAGGATGGACAATTCAACCCTTAACTCAACAATGAGTAGATGAGTGTTATGTGTGTGTATATGTGTAAATAAATGAACACTGAAATTCAAGTATTTCTCTTATTTATATATATATATATATATATATATATATATATATATATATATATATATATATATATATATATATATATATATATATATATATATATATATATATAGCTAGAATTCACTGAAAGTCAAGTATTTCTTTTATATATATATATATATATATATATATATATATATATACATATATATATATATATATTAGAGATGCGCGGTTTGCGGACACAACCGCGGAGTCCGCGGATTATCCGCGGATCGGGCGGATGAAATTAAAAACAATAAGATTTTATCCGCTCGCGGGTCGGGTCGGGCGGATTAATTAGATATTTTTTTTATTTTTTATTTTTTTTGCGGGTGGCAGTTAAACCAATTGGTAAATATATATACATAGCTAAATGTTGTTACCCACATACGAAAAACGAGCAGGCACCTGCTGCATATGCCACAACAGAAGAAAAAAAAAGAAAAGAGATGGACACTTTTACGGAGCGGAGAAGGGACGCCTCGCCGGGGTCCGGGACCGAGGCCCCTTCCCCCGAGAGGGCCCCACCGGGAGCCGTAGCTGAGGCGATCCGCGAGAAGGGCCCGACGCACGTCCAGGGTCACCACCGCGCCCACCGCACCGACACCCCGCCTCGTCCGCTTTCGCAGTGCGCTCACGAAGGGGGTGGGGCTCACCCTGGTTGATATAGAGAGCAGGACGGTGGCCATGGAATTTCATTTAAGGTTTGTGATAAACCATCAAACTCATTCGTTAAAAGGACTCTATAGTAATATAAAGCAAATTTTTCTGGACATTATCATGCAAGAAAAGTTTATTTTTGGGATCGCGATCACCGCGTAATGATTTTTAAAGGTTGCATTACATTATTAACTGTCCCATGTGATCAGCCAGTGCGATTGGAAGTCCATGCTCAATTATTGCCTCCGTAAATAAAACTTCGGCATTTATCACATCCAAAGAATCTGTTTGGGCGACGAAAAACGTTGAAAGTTTTCCACTTGTATCGCTAGCAACGGCATTAGACTTGTGTTTTTTTGTCCCAACGTGGTCTTTTACATCGCTAATTCCTCCGTGTCCGATCGAAAAATCTTGTCTGCACAAGGTGCAATTCGCGTAGTTTTCACCCTTTTTTTTTTTTTTTTTAATTAATATTAGATATATAACAACGGGCGGATGGCGGGCGGGTGCAGTTCTGATCAAACGTTACATCGGGTGGATGGCGGATGGTTGACGACTTTCTGACGCGGTTGCGGATGAAATAAATTGCCTATCTGCGCATCTCTAATATATATATATATATATATATGTGTGTGTGAAATACTTGACTTGGTGAATTCTAGCTGTAAATATACTCCTCCCCTCTTAACCACGCCCCCCAGTAGCTTCGTCCACTTGAAAGGAAAACGACTTTATTTTCATTTGTCTCCGAGTTGTTCCTCAAGATCACTTGCAATGTCGCATATACGTCTCGCAACTGCGTCGTTTGACAGTGGGACAGCTTTTCATTTTGCTGCGCTTGTCTCGTCAAGTTTGTTCCGCTTAGCCCCGCCCCCATTAGTTACTGTTGCTATGTCTGTCAAACTTTTGCTCCTACCTAGAAATGTAAAGCCTACAGGAAAAATAAGTAATTTACATTTATTTATAAAGCGGATTTCACAGACAGAATCACAAAGTGATTCCTCGCGCCCCACCTGTCATGTCTCTATTCCCCACCAGTGGGGCGCGCCCCACACTTTGAGAAACGCTGTGGTAAAGGAATGGCTAGAATGAAGGTTTTAGAATGGCCTTCCCAAAGTCCTGACTTAAAGGTGTGGACAATGCTGAAGAAACAAGTCCATGTCAGAAAAGCAACACATTTAGCTGAACTGCGCCAATTTAGTGGTCAAGTGGTCAAGCAGAAGCTTGTGGATGGCTACCAAAAGCACCTTGGAATGATTGGAAACTCAAGACAGCCATGACGTCATGTTCTTTACAGGTGTACGTACACTTTTGATCGCGGCTAAAGGTGATCGTTTTACAGACTGGTTTCGTCACATTTACGTCAGCGTTATTATCGCGAGTATCTAGGCCTCTCCCAGGTATTGTTCTGTGGTCACAAGCCGTGTGACAGGATGAGTGTTCTGTGTTGTTCATTGCATTTCCCGTGTGCTGATTCTCATGTTCTATTTCCTTGTGACGTTCGGTAGGCGCGCCTGCTGCCAATCAGCAATTATTGTGAGCTGTGTGATCTTTTCCAGTCCTGATTGTTTACATCAGCCTACCATTTCTTGTTTCCTCTTGTCTTATTCCCATCCTCCATTGATTGGTAGCGCCTTGTTTTTTGTATATATACATATATATATGCAGCTCTATACTCTCGGCAGGGTCCTTGAGGGTGCATGGGAGTTTGCCCAACCAGTCTTTGTGGACTTGGAGAAGGCATTCGACCGTGTCCCTCGGGAAGTCCTGTGGGGAGCGCTCAGAGAGTATGGGGTTTCGGACTGTCTGATTATGGCTGTCCGCTCCCTGTATGATCAGTGCCAGAGCTTGGCTCGCATTGCCGGCAGTAAGTCGGACACGTTTCCGGTGAGGGTTGGACTCCGCCAAGGCTGCCCTTTGTCACCGATTCTGTTCTGAACTTTTATGGACAGAATTTCTAGGCGCAGTCAAGGCGTTGAGGATCCGGTTTGGTGGCTGCAGGATTAGGTCTCTGCTTTTTGCAGATGATGTGGTCCTGATGGCTTCATCTGGCCAGGATCTTCAGCTCTCACTGGATCGGTTCGCAGCTGAGTGAGAATCAGCACCTCCAAGTCCGAGTCCATGGTTCTCGCCCGGAAAAGGGTGGAGTGCCATCTCCGGGTTGGGGAGGAGATCTTGCCCCAAGTGGAGGAGTTCAAGTACCTCGGAGTCTTGTTCACGAGTGAGGGAAGAGTGGATGGTGAGATCGACAGGCGGATCGGTGCGGCGTCTTCAGTAATGCGGACGCTGTATCGATCCGTTGTGGTGAAGAAGGAGCTGAGCCGGAAGGCAAAGCTCTCAATTTACCGGTCGATCTACGTTCCCATCCTCACCTATGGTCACGAGCTTTGGGTTATGACCGAAAGGACAAGATCACGGGTACAAGCGGCTGAAATGAGTTTCCTCCGCCGGGTGGCGGGGCTCTCCCTTAGAGATAGGGTGAGAAGCTCTGTCATCCGGGGGGGAGCTCAAAGTAAAGCCGCTGCTCCTCCACATCGAGAGATGTGGAGGAGATGAGGTGGTTCGGGCATCTGGTCAGGATGCCACCCGAGCGCCTCCCTAGGGAGGTGTTGAGGGCACGTCCGACCGGTAGGAGGCCGCGGGGAAGACCCAGGACACGTTGGGAAGACTATGTCTCCCGGCTGGCCTGGGAACGCCTCGGGATCCCCCGGGAGGAGCTGGACGAAGTGGCTGGGGAGAGGGAAGTCTGGGCTTCCCTGCTTAGGCTGCTGCCCCCGCGACCCGACCTCGGATAAGCGGAAGAAGATGGATGGATGGATGGATGGATGGATATTGTATTTTTTTACATCAAACTTTGCTTTTGTCAAAGAATCCTCCATTTGCAGCAATTACAGCATTGCAGACCTTTGGCATTCTAGCTGTTAATTTGTTGAGGTAATCTGGAGAAATTGCACCCCACGCTTCTAGAAGCAGCTCCCACAAGTCGGATTGGTTGGATGGGCACTTCTTGCGTAGCATACGGTCAAGCTGCTCCCACAACAGCTCAACGGGGTTCAGATCTGGTGACTGCGCTGGCCACTCCATTACCGATAGAATACCAGCTGCCTGCTTCTTCTCTAAATAGTTCTTGCACAATTTGGAGGTGTGTTTTGGGTCATTGTCCTGTTGTACAAAACCTTTCTTTTAATCTTTTCTGGTTTGCCGTCCCAGACAAAATCGAAGACCTTCCGCTTATAAATCTTAAAAAAAAAAATGTGATGGAGCTGGTAATGACAAAAACAAATAAATAAATTGAGGAATAATTAACGAGTTGACAATAGATATTTTACCATACAAGGTTAAGGATTTCCCTTTCCATAATTGCATAATTTTGTCCAGCTTTCTTAGTCCATTATCATAATTTATGATAATGTCAGATTCTCTGGGACAACAACACCAAGTATGTTAACTGAACCATCTGTCCACAAAACAGGCACTTTGCATTCCATTCGAAAGGACGTTCCCTTTAGATTTCCGATCTTTAACATTTTACATTTATCATAATTAAGCTGAAGGCCTGATTGCTGTGAAAATATGTCCAAAAGATTAAGAAGGTTCCGTAAACAATGAGGATTGGGGCTGATAAAGAAGCTTGTATCGTCAGCATACATTGTTATTTTACTTTCAATATTATTATTAATGAGCCCTTCAATATTTTTATTCAATCCAACTTTAATGGCCAATATTTCCATAGCAATAATAAATAAGTATGGAGACAAAGGGCACCCTTGTTTTAGACCTCTTAATAGCGGTATTGACCCAGAGATGTATCCATTGTTAATAATTCTACAGTTAGTTGTATTATATAGCGTCTTGATCCAGTGTAATAAGGAGTTGCCAAAATTGAAAAAAACTAAGCTTTTACAAATAAAATGCCTTCTCCAGGTCAGCTACAAAAATGAATCCTCTTTTATTTTCCATATTATAATTTTCTATAATTTCTAATAACTGTCTAATATTGTTTCCTATGTTTCTTCCTTGTAGGAAACCTGATTGATCTTGGTGAATAATATTTGACAAAACAGACTTAACATTTTGCCAGTGTCATGATCCGTGGTCCGGATCATGTTTTGTTTAGTTATGCTGTTAGTTTTGGACTTCCTTAGTTCCTGGTTTCACTTCCTTGTTTGAGTTTGTTTTGCTTCCATGGTTACCCATTAGTTTCACCTGTTCCACGTTTGGACTCACACACACCTGTCACCAATCATGTCACTGTTATTTAAGCTTACCTTTGTTCATCACTCGTTCTGCCTGCATTGTCTTTATGCCACACCGGTTTATGTCTTGCTCTGACCAAGTAAGTTTCTCTGTCCATGCCCTAGCTTCTGCTAAAGATTAGCTTCACTTGTGTTTTAGGCACGCTCGCCTTTTTTTAGTTGTATTGTTTATGTTTAAAGGCTTTTTCTCGCCAGCATGACGCGTTGTTCCCCCAAAATCCTCATCCGGACAACAAGATTCCCCAACCAGCCCATTCTTCCTTGTCGCCGCAGGAGACCCGTGCTGATGACGTCATCTCGCCCACTGGTGATGACGTCAGAAACCAAGATTTTTTTTTTTGATTCTATTTACGCCCTCTGTCAGCCGCCCACTATGGACTTTGTTTCAAAAAAAAAATCCTTTTGAGAAAATTTTCTCTAAATTTAGATTTTTTCAGACCCAGTCTAAAGTGGGGGTAGGGAATAGACATTTTGGACAATTTAGTGGGGAGGATTCTTCCCCCCTCCTGACCTCCCTCCGCCCGTCCCGAAGGACGGTTCCAAACTGCGGGGAGCGCGTCTGGTATCCGACCCTTGAGGGGGGGGCTGGGGCCGGAGCTGTGCTGGTGGGGTGACTCAGATGCACCCAACCAGGCAGCAACCTCCAGCCCGTCCTCCACCACCAGTCCGTCGGCATGTCAAGCCGCAACCCCCAGCTAGACCGCCTCCGCCATGCTCATGGTTAACCTCAGCCCGGGTGGGCCTGCAGACGCCACCATCATCTCCGGTGGGCTTGCAGACGCCACCATCATCTCCGGTGGGCTTGCAGACGCCACCATCATCTCTGGTATCCTCATATAAATATTTAGGGGTTCATATTGATAATCTTCTCTGCTGGAAGACACATATTGACAAACTGTGCAATAGACTGCAACAGAGGCTATATTTTTTGCGAAGATTAAGATTGTACGGCGTAAGCAGCCATATCATGATGATTTTCTACCATGCCATTGTAGAGAGCATCATTAGATACGGGATCACCTCATGGTTTGGCAACCTAACCGTTAAGCTAAAAAGCAAACTGGCCGGCATGCATAAAACGGCAATGAAAATCGTAGGGAGGAAAGAATATGAGCCTATACAGAGCATCTATGAGCAGGCAGTTAGGAAAAAAGCTAAGAAAATTATTTCCAACTCACAACACCCACTCTTTCCTGAATATGGAACCCTGCCATCAGGGAGAAGACTCCGGGTCCCACTATGCAAATCTAACCGCCTTAAATTATCATTTGTTCCAGCCTCCATTAAGCTGACCAACAATGTGCAATAGAATTTTAATACATAGGTTAGCACTTTTTTAGCACATAGCACTTTAGCACATAGCACTTTAGAACTAAGCACTTTAGCACACAGCACTTTATCCATGAGCTCTAGTGCAATGCACATTGGTACTTTATGTTTATCTCCATACTGTAGATTTTATGCCTACATCAAAGTGCCACCTATGTCTATCAAGCTCCATGTTCTGATGTTTAAATGTTAGTTGTATGGTTGTGGTTGTGTCTGTGCTTGTGTTTTTGTTCTGTTGTTTTTGGGTATGTTAAGAAAGCAATGATGCACTGTGCCCAAGACAAATTTCCCCGCGGGGACAATAAAGTTGAACCTTGACCTTGACCTTGACCTTGGTGGGCTTGCAGACGCCACCATCTCCAGTTCCTGTTCCTCGGCTAGCACCTGTCCCTGTTCCTCGGCTAGCACCTGTCTCTGCTCCTCGGCTAGCACCTGTCCCTGCTCCTCGGCTAGCACCTGTCCCTGCACCACGACAAGCTTTGCCGCCTGTACCTGCACTACGCCAAGACCCTCCAAGCCAAGACCCGTCTGCTGCTGTGTCCACGCCTGCCACGTCTGCTTCTGCGTCCAAGCCTGCCACATCTGCTGCTGCGTCCAAGCTTGCCATGACGGCGCCGACGCGCCCACATCCCCGTCGACCACGGATGTGGCCGCTCCCTGGTCGTCCGCCTCGCCAAGTGCGCCCACCTTCCAGTCTGCCACGAATGTGGCCATTCCCTGGGCGCCCGCCTCGCCTGCTGCAGCGGCGTTCCACTCGCCGCCGCCACTTGACTTTGCATCGGTGGATTCGGGGACACTTGGCCTGGTGACCCACCGCCTAGTCCTCCCTCCGCCCTCCCGTGACTTTTGACCCTGCTTGTTTGTTTTTTTTTATGTTATATGGACATCTGGTATCTGTCCTTGAGAAGGGGGTTCTGTCATGATCCGTGGTCCGGATCATGTTTTGTTTAGTTATGCTGTTAGTTTTGGACTTCCTTAGTTCCTGGTTTCACTTCCTTGTTTGAGTTTGTTTTGTTTCCATGGTTACCCATTAGTTTCACCTGTTCCACGTTTGGACTCACACACACCTGTCACCAATCATGTCACTGTTATTCAAGCTTACCTTTGTTCATCACTCGTTCTGCCTGCATTGTCGTTATGTCACACCGGCTCATGTCTCGTTTTGACCAAGTAAGTTTCCTAGTCCATGTCCTAGTTTCTGTTAATTAGCAGCTTCTTTTGTTTTAGGCACACTTGCCTTTTTTGGTTGTATTTTTGTGTTTTGTAGTAGTGCGTGGTTTATGTTAATAAATCCTAGCCTACCTTCACGCTGTCGTCCGGAGCTGTCTCTTTTGCGTTGGAAGAACAACCCCGCAGCTAGCTGCGACCCCCACGTGACAGCCAGTATCTTAGCATCGTAACACTGAAGTGTTATTGGCCTCCAATTTTTTAGATAAACTGGGTCTTTGTACTGACCATTTATTTCCTGTTTCAATAGTAAAGAAATAAGACCTTCTGTTCGTCCAGCTCTCCCCGGGGATCCCGAGCCATTCCCAGGCCAGCCGGGAGACATAGTCTTCCCAACGTGTTCTGGGTCTTCCTCGTGGCCTCCTACCGGTTGGGCGTGCCCTAAACACCTCCCTAGGGAGGCGTTAGGGTGGCATCCTGACCAGATGCCCGAACCACCTCATCTGGCTCCTCTCCATGTGGAGGAGTAGCGGCTTTACTTTGAGCTCCTCCCGGATGGCAGAGCTTCTCACCCTATCTCTAAGGGAGAGCCCCGCCACCCGGCGGAGGAAACTCATTTCGGCCGCTTGTACCCGTGATCTTGTCCTTTCGGTCATAAACCAAAGCTCATGACCATAGGTGAGGACGGGAACGTAGACCGACCGGTAAATTGCTTTGCCTTCCGGTTCAGCTCCTTCTTCACCACAACGGATCGATACAGCGTCCGCATTACTGAAGACGCCGCACCGATCCGCCTGTCGATCTCACGATCCACTCTTCCCCCACTCGTGAACAAGACTCCGAGGTACTTGAACTCCTCCACTTGGGGCAGGGTCTCCTCCGCAACCCGGAGATGACACTCCACCCTTTTCCGGGCGAGAACCATGGACTCTGACTTGGAGGTGAGTTCTGTATGGACAACTTCAAATAAATCTACCCAGGGTGTTAAACACAACATTAAGAGGTTCAAGGTGTGGCATTAAAATAAACAATGTCCGCATGGTCAATCATTGGTCAAATAAATTGAGAGATTATTTTCCTTCTGACTTGAAATGTAAATAGTTTGATGATGTGTATAGTGGCATTAATGATAGAGTAAATATGTCATTTCAAGTTAAGTTCCAGACTCTGAGGTACTACACAGTGCTCTACTTGGTCATTGGAATACCATTGTCAAAGTAAATGTTCAAATCCGCACATTGTAGCGAGTGGCCAGTTCCAAAAAGCATATAGAGGGAATTTTTTTCATATTAAGTTTTAACAAATTAATTCTAAGCCAGTTCTGAATTGAATTGAAATCTACCTGAAGCTGATTCATATTAGCACCTGACATATAGACATCATGAACCAAACCACCAAAAACAGCAAAACCGGCATACAGTGGAGCCTTACCGAACAACTGGAGGACCTAGACTTTGCAGACCATCTAGCTCTCCTGGCTCACACCCACCAACAGATGCAGAACAAATCACAGAAACTAGAAAGAGCCGCTGCATTTATTGGGCTTAGGATCAATTCACAAAAAACAAAGGTCATGCGTATCAATAACAAGAACAATACACCAATAACAATGGGCCATAATCAATTAGAGGAGGTAGTCAGTTTTACATACTTGGGGAGCATAATCAGTGTAGATGGAGGGACAGATGAAGATGTCAAATCCAGACTAGGGAAAGCAAGAACATCATTCAACATACTAAACAAAATCTGGAGAGCAAAAAACATTTCTCTCAAAACCAAACTGAAAATCTTTAACTCAAATGTCGAATCCATCCTGCTGTACGGATCAGAAACATGGAAAACCACCAATAGCATACTCACTAAACTACAGACATTCATAGACTGTTTCCTCCATTGGGTCCTCGGAGTCTACCGGCCAGACACCATCACCAATGCCAACCTGTGGGAACTCACCAAACAAGAACCAGTGGAACTGCAAATCAGGAGAAGGAAGTGGAGCTGGATAGGCCACACACTAAGAAAACCCAATAAATCAATCGCCAAACAGGCACTAACATGGAACCCACAGGGGATAAGAAACTGAGGGAGACCAAGAACAACCTGGAGAAGAAGCCCGGAACAGGAGATGAGGTCTGAGGGGCTGTCATGGCAACAACTCGACCGAAGGGCACAAGACCGGAATGGATGTAAGGCTTTCGTCGACGGCCTATGTTCCTCAAGGAATACTAAGGCCTAAGTAAGTAAGTAAGTATATATAAACTCCGGCTTATTAGTGATTCCCAGAGACCAAAAAAGTCTGCGGGCTATAGAGCGTTTTCTATGGAATGCCCTCCCGGTAACAGTTAGAGATGCTACCTCAGTAGAAGCATTTGAGTCCCATCTTAAAACTCATTTGTATACTCTAGCCTTTAAATACTGTAGACCCCCCTTTTAGACCAGTTGATCTGTCGTTTCTTTTTCGCTCTGCCCCCCTCTCCTTCGTGGAAGGGGGGGGGGGGGGGGGGGCACAGGTTTGGTGGCCACAGATGAAGCGCTGGCTGTCCAAAGTCTGGACCCGGGTGGACCGCTCGACTGTGCATCGGTTGGGGACGTCTCTGCGCTGTTGACCTGTCTCTGCTCGGGATGGTCTCCTGCTGGCCCCACTATGGACTGGACTCTCACTATTATGTTATATACACTATGGACTGGACTCACACTATTATGCTCGATCCACTCGACGTCCATTGCACCGGTCGCCCAGGGGAAGGTCCCCATATCTGTGGTCCTCTTCATGGTTTCTCATTGTCCCATTGGGTTGAGTTTTTCCTTGCCCTGATGTGGGATCTGTCGTTGTGGCTTGTGCAGCCATTTGAGACACTCGTGATTTAGGGCTATATAAGTAAAAATTGATTGATTGATTGATATATAGACAACAGTATATAAATGTACTTGATATTTAGTACACACTCAAGGGAGGTCATTAATAAATATAGAAAATAAATGGGGTCCTAACGTAGAACTCTGCGGAACTCCTTTTTCCATGATGATGAGACTGGACACTGCATCTTTAAAAGCAACAACTTGGCGTCTATTCTGGAGATAGGCATTGAACCAGAGGATAGCATTTCTACTAAGGCTGAGCGATCAAGGAGAATGTAGTGGTCAACTAGATCAAAAGCCTTTGAGAGGTCTAAGAATATAGCAGCTGTACATTTATTTTGTTGAAAAGAACATCATTTGTTAGTGTAACTAAAACTGTAGTTGTTGAAAAGCTAGAAGGAAAGGCAGATTGATAGGGAGACAATAAATTACCGTATTTTCCGCCCGCGTAGAAGAAGAAAAAGCGCGCGGATATTACCGTACTTCATTTCCTTTGTGTGTTTACATCTGTAAAGACCACAAAATGGCTCCTACGAAACGACAGGGATCCGGTTCATGAAAAGACGCAATCTCTCCATCCGCACACGGACTACTATTTCACAGCAACTGATATTCCTGTGAACCGCACTGTGGATACAACGGGAGCACGTACGGTGAATATTCGCACCACAGGGAATGAGAAGTCATCCTTCACTGTGGTTCTAGCTTGCCATGCTAATGGCCAGAAACTTCCACCCATGGTGATATTCAAAAGGAAGACCTTGCCAAAAGAGACCTTTCCAGCCGGCGTCATCATAAAAGCTAACTCGAAGGGATGGATGAAGAAAAGATGAGCGAGTGGTTAAGGTAAGTTTAAGTTTACGCGAAGAGGCCGGGTGGCTTTTTTCACGCAGCTTCGTCCATGTTGATATACGACTCCATGCGCGCCCACATCACGCTGGTTTTTAATATATTATTAAAGTTTGACTGACCTATCTGACTGTTTTTTTGACATTCCTTTAGCGCAGTTAGATGCGGCTTACAACACGGGGCGGCTTATAGGTGGACAAAGTTTTGAAATATGCCGTTCATTGAAGGCGCGGCTTATAACCCAGGGCGCCTTATGGTGCGGAAAATACGGTAACTTCTATAAGGTAATTGTATAGTTTTTGAAAAATAATATTTTCAAAAATATTGATAGTGCTACAAATGACAGAAATTGGGCGGTAGTTAGCCAAGTCAGTGTTGTCCCCGCCTTGGAAAACTGGAGTTGCTCTTGCAGTTTTCCAGATAATAGGGAGAGAAGAAGTGCGTAGGGAAAAATGAAACAAGTCAGATAATGGATAAATTAGTTTGGCCCTGTGATTGAAGACCGTTCGAAAAGAGCAGCAACACTTAAAATACACCACTTGTCTCATTTTACTGTATCGCACTGGTATCACAGATATCAACCTGAATTTTACTCCGTATAGGACTGGAAGGAAAATCATAATTCACTGTTTTGGAATAGTTTTCAACAGTCTCCCTTCTGATATTTTAGCCTTCATATTGCACCACACATGTTCAATATCTGGACTACAAGCAGGCCAGTCTAGTACCCGCACTCTTTTACTATGAAGCCTGGCTTGGCATCGTCTTGCTGAAATAAGCAGGGGCGTCCATGATAAAGTTGCTTGGATGTCAACATATGTTGCTCCAAAACCTGTATGTACCTTTCAGCATTAATGGTGTCTTCACAGATGTGTAAGTTACCCATGTCTTGGGCACTAATACACCCCCATACCATCACACATGCTGCCTTTTACACTTTGACTCTAGAACAATCCGGATGGTTCTTCTCCTCTTTGGTCCGGAGGACACGACGTCCACAGTTTCCAAAAACAATTTGAAATGTGGACTCGTCAGACCACTGAAAACTTTTCCCACTTTGCATCAGTCCATCTTAGATGAGCTCGAGAGAAGCCGACGGCGTTTCTGGGTGTTGTTGATAAACGTATTTTGCTTTGCATAGTAGAGTTTTAACTTGCACTTACAACTGTAGTTACTGGCAGTGGTTTTCTGAAGTGTTCCTGAGCCCATGCGGTGATATCCTTTACACACTGATGTGGCTTTTTGACGCAGCAGCGCCTGAGGGATCCGAGGTGCGTAATATCATGGCGTACGTGCAGTGATTTCTCCCGATTCTCTCAACCTTTCGATGATATTACTGAGCGTCGATGTTAAAATCCCTAAATTCCTTGCAATAGCTGGTTGAGAAATGTTGTTCTTAAAACAATTTGCTCAGGCATTTGTTGACAAAGTGGTGACCCTCGCCCCCGTCCTTGTTGGTGAACGACTGAGCATTTCATGGAAGCTGCTTTTATACCCAATCATGGCACCCACCTGTTCCCAATTAGCCTGTTCACCTCTGATGAGCATTCCTCAACTTTCTCAGTCTTTTTTGCCACTTGTGCCAGCTTTTTTTGAAACATGTTGCAGGCTTCAAATTCCAAATGAGCTAATATTTGCAAAAAATAACAACGTTTCTCAGTGTGAATATGGAATATCTTGTCTTTGCAGTCTATTCAATTGAATATAAGTTGAAAAGGATTTGTTGTATTCTGTTTTTGTTTATCATTTACACAACGTGACAACTTCACCGCTTTTGGGGTTTTGTAAATCCATTTGGAGAGAAACCTTTTTGACCAAAATACAAATACAACATAAAGTAGTGACCTTCCAACATGGCAGCAACGATCGTCCTGTTCAGAGAGATGCCGAGGGGTTTCGGAGATATCTCCGACAAGCCCCAAGAATGCGTAAAGGGCCATAAAAAAAAGTTTTGTTATTTTAGGACAAAAACCGACCAATGCGGTGAAGACAAAGTGCACGCACAAATTGTGGTTTTAGACAAGAGAAGACTAAAATATCCATGTTGCCGTACATAACACACGTCACTAGCAGGAAGAGAGAATAATGACAGCAATTAATAGCAACTGTGCTGGAGGACAACACAACCTTCATTGAGGCTGCAGCAAACCCTGTAGGAACTAAGCAAGAACTACAACAATACAACTAGATAGGGAAAGGTACAAAACAGGAAAACCACCAACAAAGTCCATATATACACTGATGGTGGAAACTTTACACTAGACTTCAGGCAACGTGGATCCTGTGCCTCTCCTGTCTTCCTCCAGACTCTGGGACCTCGATTTCCAAAGGAAATGCAAAATTTGCATGGTTGGGTGATGGTTTGGGGTGCCATGTCATCTGCTGGTGTCGGTCCACTCTGTTTCCTGAGATCCAGGGTCAACGCAGCCGTCTACCAGCAAGTTTTAGAGCACTTCATGCTTCCTGCTGCTGACCTGCTCTATGGAGATGGAGATTTCAAGTTCCAACAGGACTTGGCGCCTGCACACAGCGCAAAATCTACCCGTGCCTGGTTTACGGACCATGGTATTTCTGTTCTAAATTGGCCCGCCAACTCCCCTGACCTTAGCCCCATAGAAAATCTGTGGGGTATTGTGAAAAGGAAGATGCAGAATGCCAGACCCAAAAACGCAGAAGAGTTGAAGGCCACTATCAGAGCAACCTGGGCTCTCATAACACCTGAGCAGTGCCAGAAACTCATCGACTCCATGCCACGCCGCATTAACGCAGTAATTGAGGCAAAAGGAGCTCCGACCAAGTATTGAGTATTGTACATGCTCATATTTTTCATTTTCATACTTTTCAGTTGGCCAACATTTCTAAAAATCCCTTTTTTGTATTAGCCTTAAGTAATATTCTAATTTCGTGACACACGGAATTTTGGATTTTCATTTGTTGCCACTTCAAATCATCAAAATTAAATGAAATAAACATTTGAATGCATCAGTCTGTGTGCAATGAATAAATATAATGTACAAGTTACACCTTTTGAATGCAATTACTGAAATAAATCAAGTTTTTCAAAATATTCTAATTTACTGGCTTTTACCTGTATATATATATATATCAGTGACGTGCAGTCACTAGAGGAAAGAAAAAAAATTAAAAAAGAAAAAAAAAATTAAATTGTTATATGTATGCAGTGATTATACTATAAAGTTATTTTCCATTTAACTTCACCAGTTTTAGATTATTTTTATTCAAAATCGCTGAATTTTCACATTTGCCGTTCAAATACTGAGAAGAGACGGTGCGGTGAACAGCAGCAAGTTGAGGCACGTCACTCAGTGCCTCAACATGGATTGCGGACTCGGCTAACTGCTGGCCTGCTGTGCAGTGAGACCGTATTGCTATATGAACTATATTATACATTTCCATAGTTTAGTTAGCTGAGGTATATAATGTACAGTGTATTTTGTCAACAACTGTATGTGTGTGACGTATTTCTTGTGCTGAGCGATCATAAAACTGCTGCGAAGACGCACTGGCTGAGGCTCGCAGTAACCCCGCCTCCTGGTGCTGGTTAAGGCACCTTCGCCGCAGACTGCACCCCCCTGACGAGAGCGCCACACCAACCAAAGCCCACACCCAAACCCTCCACGTGCAAGACCGAATCCCCCCCAAAAAAAGTCACTTAACAAGAAGCCAAAAAGTGCAACAACAACAATGCTCGCGCCGGAGGAGCCGTGAACGACTGCAGGGACACAACATTAGGTACACCTGCAGACTGCAGCACGGATTTCATATTTCATTCATTCACAACTCCTCCAACACTGAACACCACTGTTCCCGCACTTATAAGTAAAGGTAAGACCATAATAACGTTTTTATTATTAAATGTGCTTTTTTGTGTGCTACAGTTTGTATGTGCAAAGTTAAAGTTAAGTTAAAGCAGGGGCGTCACTAGCTTTTAAGGACAGGGAGGAGATGCACAGGATGCGAGCGAATGTTACGCACGAGCACAAAACTTCACAAACGGCTAACAAAGACTTAGAAATTATTCATTGTTATTATTATTATTTTTACAAAATGCACGGGACGAAATGAAATGCACCCCGGGACGATGGCTTTTAACCATATATTTTCTTTTTCTTTTTATGTATTTATTCATTTTACATTTTATATTAATTAATTTATTAATTATTTAGGGGGGCTTAAGAATATTTTAGGGGGGCTTGAGCCCCCCTAAAATAGGCCTAACAACGCCAATGAGTTAAAGTAGCAATGATTGTCACACACACTAGGTGTGGTGAAATTTGTCCTCTGCATTTGACCCATCCCCTTGATCACCCCCTGGGAGGTGAGGGGAGCAGTGGGCAGCAGCGGCGCCACGCCCGGGTATAATTTTTGGTGATTAAACCCCCAATTCCAAGCCTTGATGCTGAGTGCCAAGCAGGGAAGAATGCTGGTATGAGCTTTTAAACATAACCCGTTAACTGCTGCCAATCAAATGGTGAATAAGATACTCTTTAGGGTTCATATGTTTGTAAATCTGACTGTGATGAAGTCAGTGCCTCACCAGTCACTGGTATATATATATATATTAGAGATGCGCGGATAGGCAATTATTTCATCCGCTACCGCATCAGAAAGTCGTCAACCATCCGCCATCCACCCGTTTCTAACATTTAATCAGAACCGCACCCGCCCGCAGCTGTCCGTTGTTATATATCTAATATAGACGATGAGTTAGTGAGGTTATGAAGCTTTTGCCTGTTAAAGAAAGGAGACTGATCCAATGCAGCACAGACATTCGCGTGCCACGCTGTCACGACCCAGACGCACACCAGTGCGCAATCATATGGGAGCCGCGCTGAGCGCACCTCCAAGCGCGTCTCGCTGCCGGCGACGGCCGGGTATATGGGCCCGACGCTCCAGCGCCATCCATTTTCAGGGCTAGTTGATTCGGCAGGTGGGTTGTTACACACTCCTTAGCGGGTTCCAACTTCCATGGCCACCGTCCTGCTGTCTATATCAACCAGGGTGAGCCCCACCCCTTTCGTGAGCGCACTGCGCGCGGAGTGACCCCTGTTACGGCCGCGGCGAAGGCGGACGAGGCGGGGTGTCGGTGCGGTGGGCGCGGTGGTGACCCTGGACGTGCGTCGGGCCCTTCTCGCGGATCGCCTCAGCTACGGCTCCCGGTGGGGCCCTCTCGGGGGAAGGGGCCTCGGTCCCGGACCCGGCATGAAAGAAAGGAATCTATATGTGTTAAACATGCTTGTATTATCTTTAAACACCTTTAACTTATTAACAATATTAACTATATGTGTTAAACATGCTTGTATTATCTTTAAACACCTTTAACTTATTAACAATATTAACTATATGTGTTAAACATGCTTGTATTATCTTTAAACACCTTTAACTTATTAACAATATTAACTATATGTGTTAAACATGCTTGCATTATCATTAAACACCTTTAATTTATTAACAATATTAACTATATGTTTTAAACATTCTTGTATTATCTTTAAACACCTTTAATTTATTAACAATATTAACTATATGTATTAAACATACTTGTATTATCATTAAACACCTTTAATGTATTAACAATATTAACTATATGTGTTAAACATGCTTGCATTATCATTAAACACCTTTAACTTGTTAACAAAAACATATATTTCATAAATAAGTAAATATAAATGATATATATGAATGAGGTAGATCCCCACGACTTGATCAATTGAAAAGTAGCTCGCCTGCAGAAAAAGTGTGAGCACCCCTGGTTTACATGTATAACCTTCTCCGACTTTCTAGGACGTGTTTTATGCCACTTCTTTTTCTGTCTCATTTTGTCCACCAAACTTTTAACGTTGTGCATGAATCCACAAAGGTGAGTTTTGTTGATGTTATTGACTTGTGTGGAGTGCTAATCAGACATATTTGGTCACTGCATGACTGCGAGCTAATCGATGCTAACATGCTATTTAGGCTAGCTATATGTACATATTGCATCATTATGCCTCATTTGTAGCTATATTTGAGCTCATTTAGTTTCCTTTAAGTCATATTAATTCAATTTATATCTCATGACACACTATCTGTATGTAATATGGCTTTTAATTTTTTTGCGGCTCCAGACAGATTTGTTTTTGTATTTTTGGTCCAATATGGCTCTTTCAACATTTTGGGTTGCCGACCCCTGAGATAGGGAAAGGTACAAAATATATATATATATATATATATATATATATATATATATATATATATATATATATATATATATATATATATATATATATATATATATATATATATACTGTTATGCCCAATTGATTGTAGACTATTACTGACACCTTGTGGCGATGGGAAATGTTGCGCGTCATTAGTTTGGTCACTTCTGGTTTACGATGTTAGCCCAGTTCATAAACAATGAGAAGTAGACGAGTTGTGTTAACTCTTACAAGCCTTGGAAAAGATAAGTGTGTAAGTAAACTGTTTAACTTGTTTATGTGGCTCAATATGAAGGTGGAAAGTGGCTAAATTTGATAGTAAGATGTGTATTGAAAAAAACGATTTTTGTACACTAATTTAATGGATGTTTGAGGACTTAAAATGGCTGCCGGTCGCATATTTCAACCATGGAAATAGTTTCAACACTCAGCAGTGTTTGTTGGGTGATAATGCTGTATATTTGTGTAAAGCTGATATTTACATATTGTGTATTCCATTTCAGTATGTTAATTGAATCATATAGATCAGGGGTGCTCATTACGTCGATCGAGAGCTACCGGTCGATCTCGGAGGGTGTGTCAGTCGATCACCAGCCAGGCATCAAAAAAATAGTCCTAAAAATGAGCGATCATAAATCTTCACTATGACGTCACTTTCGTCACCACATTCACGGCACCCGAGGGTCTTCTGAGATGACGCTGGCTGCTACCAGCTCAGTAAAATTACCGACTGGAAGGCGAGAAACACTTTATTTCAACAAGACTCTGGCGCCGTACCTGTCGTCAAAACTCCAAAGACTGACTGCACAGTTGCACAGTTGCGCTAACAAAATAAGAGTCTCAGAAAGCTGGCGTGCACAAGCTAGCACGCTACGGAGTTTGCCGACAATGTATTTCTTGTAAAGTGTATACAAAGGAGTACGGAAGCTGGACAAATAAGATGCCAAAAACCAACCACTTTCATGTGGTATTGGACAGAAAGGAGGACTTTTTTTCTCCTCCATTCGAAAATGCGGACGTTATCATCACCACTGTCTGATTCCGATCAATGCAAGTCATCAGAATCAGGTAATACACCAACTTATATTCTTGTCTTCATGAAAGAAAGGAATCTATATGTGTTAAACATGCCTGTATTATCTTTAAACACCTTTAACTTGTTAACAATATTAACTATATGTGTTAAACATGCTTGTATTATCTTTAAGCACCTTTAACTTGTTAACAATATTAACTATATGTGTTAAACATGCTTGTATTATCTTTAAGCACCTTTAACTTATTAACAGTTTTTTTTATTTTTTTTTATTTTTGTAACATTTTTTTTTTTTTATTAATTTTTGAATTTTTTTTTAATTTTTTTAATTTTTTTTATTTAAAAAAAAAAAAAAAAAATTATAATTATTTTTTTAATTTTTAATTTTTTTAAAATATTTTTAACTTTTTTTTAACTTTTTTTTAACTTTTTTTTACCTTTTTTTAACTTTTTTTTAAAACTTTTTTTTAAAACATTTACCCTAACCCTAACCCTAATCTTAACCCTAACCCTAACCCTAATCCTAACCCTAACCCTAACCTAACCCTAAAAAAAGATGTTAATTGTTCAAATTGTTTAAAAAAATAAAATAAAAATTTAATTGTTTTAAATTGTTTTTAAAAAATAAAAAAAAGTTTTAAAAAAAATTTCAAATTAAACAAAATTAAAAATAATTAAAATAAAAAAAATTTAAAACATTTTAAAAAAATTGAAAATCATTTTTTACCTTGAAAAAAAAATGTTACCTTGAAAATGTTTTTTTACCTTGAAAATCATGTTTACCTTGAAAATCATTTTTAACCTTGAAAAAAAATTTTACCTTGAAAATTTTTTTTACCTTGAAAATTATTTTTACCTTGAAAATCATGTTTTAACTTAAAACATTTTTTTTTAATTTTTAAAAAAATTGTATTTATTTTTTTATTTTTGTAACATTTTTTAAAAAAATTTTAAAATTTTTTAATTTTTTTTAATTCTTTTTAATTTTTTTTTTTTTTAATTAAAAAAAAAAATAATAATAATTTTTTTAATATTTTTTAATGTATTTAATTGTTTTTAAAAAAATTAAATTAAATTTTATTTTATTTATTTTATTTCATTTTATTTATTTTTTTTTTAATTTAATTTTTTAAATTCTTTTAAATTGTTTTTATTTTTTAAATTTAAAAAAAAAAAAAAAAAAAAAATTTTTAAACATTTAAAAAATTATAATTTATGGGTTAGGGTTAACCCTAACCCTAACCCTAACCCTAACCCTAACCCTAATTTTAACCCTAACCCTAACCCTAACCCTAACCCTTGTTTACCCTAACCCTAATCTTAACCCTAACCCTAACCCTTACCCTAAAAAATTTAAAAAAAGTTTTAAAAAAATTTACAAATTAAAAAAAATAAAAATTTAAATTTTTTTTAAAAATATTAAAAAAATTTGAAAATCATTTTTTACCTTGAAAAAAAAATTTTACCTTGAAATTTTTTTTTTACCTTGAAAATAATTTGTTTACCTTGAAAATAATTTTTAACCTTGAAAAAAAAAATGTACCTTGAAATTTTTTTTTTACCTTGAAAATCATTTGTTTACCTTGAAAATCATTTGTTTACCTTGAAAATCATTTGTTTACCTTGAAAATCATTTTTTACCTTGAACTTTTTTTTTACCTTGAAAATCATTTTTTACCTTGAAAATCATGTTTTAACTTAAAACTTTTTTTAATTTTTAATTTTTTTTAAAGTTTTTTAAAAATTCTTTTAATTTTTGTAACATTTAAAAAAAAAAAAAAATTTTAAAAAAAATTGTAAATGTTTTAAAAAAAATTAATTTTTTTTAAATTTTTTAAATTAAAAAAAATATATATATTTTTTTATTTTTTTATTTTTTTTTAACTTGAAAAAAAAAAAATTTAATTTTAATTTTTTTTTTATTTTTAATTTTTTAAATATTTTTAACTTTTTTAAAACTTTTTTAAACTTTTTTTTTAAACTTTTTTTTAACTTTTTAAAAATTTTTTTACCCTAACCCGAACCCTAACCCTAGCCCTAATCTTAACCCTAACCCTAATCCTAACCCTAACCCTAACCCTAATCCTAACCCTAACCCTAACCCTAACCCTTTTTTTTTTTTACCTTGAAAATCATTTGTTTACCTTGAAAATCATTTGTTTACCTTGAAAATCATTTTTTACCTTGAACTTTTTTTTTACCTTGAAAATTATTTTTTACCTTGAAAATCATGTTTTAACTTAAAACATTTTTTTTTTTTTTTTTTTTTTTTTTAAAGTTTTCAAAAAAAAATTAAATTTTTAAAATTGTTTTAAATTTCAAAATAAAATTTAAATGTTTTTAAATTTTTTAAATTTTTTAAATTTTTTAAATTTTTTAAATTTTTTAAATTTTTTAAATTTTTTAAATTTTTTAAAATTTAAAAAAAAAAATGTATTTTTAAAAAAAAAATTAATTTTAATTTTTTTTTTTAATTAAAAAAAAAAATTTCATTTAAAATTTATTTTTTTAATTTAAATGTTTTTAATTTTTTTTAATTTTTAATTTTTTAAAATATTTTTAACTTTTTTTAAACTTTTTTTTTAAACTTTTTTTTAACTTTAAAAAAAAAAATTACCCTAACCTGAACCCTAACCCTAACCCTAATCTTAACCCTAACCCTAAATCCTAACCCTAACCCTAACCCTAAAAAAACCTAACTTTTTTAATAAAAAAAAATTAAAAATAATACAATAAAATAAAAATTTAAAAACATTTTTAAAAAATTGAAAATCTTTTTTAACCTTGAAAATTTTTTTTTACCTTGAAATTTTTTTTTTACCTTGAAAATAATTTTTTACCTTGAAAATCATGTTTTAACTTAAAAAATTTTTTTTTTTTTTTCAATATTTTTTAAGTTTTTAAAAATAATAATTAATTTTTGTAAAAAAAAAATATTAAATGTTAAAAAAAAAAATTTTTATTTTTTTTTTTAAATAAAAAATAAAATAAATAAAATTAAATAAAATTAAATTTTTTTTTGATTTTTGCATTTTTTTTAAAAATGTTTTAAATTTAAAAATTTTTTTTTTAATATTTTAATTTAAAAAAAAAAAATGTACCTTTACTTGCTGGGCGGTCCTGCTGCGGCCGACTTGAGCGGGGCGGCCTGGGATCCGGTTGCTTGTGGGGCCGGGTGGTCTTCCCGTCCGGCTGAGGGGAGTCTCTGGGCACCCTTCGGGACGAGGTGTACCGTCTTTCTGCCCGCGCGGGGTATGGTCTCTGGCTGGCTTGTGGGCTGGTTGTCTCGTGCTTCTCCTGTGCCTTGTCCTCTGCCAGGTGTGTCCGTCTATGGCCTGCCACTGGCCAAGGTGGGCCCGGTCCTGGAGGTCCTGTCCCTGTCCGGCCTGCCTGCATGGGGCCGGAGGTCCCTTGTTCCCTGGTCAAAGCATCTGCTGCTTTGGGTTGCTCTCTCTGGATGGCTGGGGCCGTAATTCTGGTCCCGCACATACTAGGAGACCAATATATTCCACATATAAACACGCATACACGCACACATTGGGACTTACCCACGCACACAGTCTCCCACATACGTCATGGGAGACGCCGGAAGTTGTGGTCATTTTTAGT